>NC_137808.1:11189694-11361306 GCF_963383645.1 Muscardinus avellanarius | reverse complement strand
TATATAAATGAATGTGTGAATATATATATATATATCTGAAAGACATAAATGTATATGCTCATATATACATGGATATATGTACTATGTTAATAATGAAAGAATTTCACACATTAAAAAAGAGTCTTTTTTCAGATAAATATCACTGTATACCAATAGGGTTTCATGTCTGTCTCTCTGCCCCACACAGGTCCAGAGGTACCTCCTTCTGAAGTTAGTGGAGGAGGTGGAAGCCGCTCTGAACTAGTGATAACCTGGGACGTAAGTGTCTGGGTAGCCTCTCCATCAGCAGGGAGTGGCCATTGTCACAATCCTTCTAGCCTTCTGGGTGCTGGCATGCTGGTGTTGCTGATGGTGCCCATCCTAGTAGGTATGGGATGTTGCTGGTATTGGTGGTAATAATTCTGTTGGTATTGATACTGCTGTTAATTGTTCTGGTAGTAGTGCTGGTAGTGTTGGTATTGATGGCACTGATTCTAATTGTACTGGTTATACTACTGGTGCTGTTAGTATTGCTGCTAGTGGTATGGCTGCTGATGGTGCTGGTGTTACTGATTCATACTGCACTGGTGTTGGTGGTTCTCTTAGTGGTAGTGTTAGCACTGTTAGTGGTGGGGACTGGTGATGGTGCTGATAGTGGTAGTGTTTTTATGGTGGTACTAGAAATGGAGATAGTGGTAGTATTGGTCCTGGTACTGGTTCTCTTGCTGGTGGTTTTAGTGGTAGTACTACTCATGCTGATGACACAGACGGTAGGGTGATGCTGATGGTAGTGAAATGGAAGTAATGGTAGTGGTGCTGGTGTGGGTGGTACCAGTGATGCTGGTAGTTGGGCTGGTTCTAGGGCTGAGGTGTTGGTGCTTCTTTTCATGATGCCAGTGCTGCTGCTGCTGCTGACACAGCTGGCAGCACAGGTACAGTGATGGTATTGGTAGTGTTGGTGGCCCTGATGGCATTGTTGGTAATGATACTACTGCTGGTGCAGGTGCTGGGGTTTTAGTGGTTCCAATGCTGGTGGTGGTGCTGGTGGTGGTTTTTGTGTTGGTGATGGTGGTGGTGGTGTTGGTGGTGTGGTGGTGCTGCTACTGCCGCCACTCTTGATGCTACTGCTGCTGCTCATGATGATGATGATGATGATGATGATGATAATGGGTGGTGGTGGTAGTTATGGTAGTGTTATTTCTGATGCTAGTGATACTGATATTGCTTTTTATGCTTCTTCTTCTGATGATGATAGTGGTGGTGGTACTAGAGCCACTGCTGCTGCTGCTGCTGATGGTGAAGATGCTGGTGGTTTTGGTGGTAGGATGCCGATGCTGGTGCTACTGGGGCTGCTTCTGGTGATGGTGGTGGTGGTGGTTGTGGTACTGATGCTGGTGCTGGTGGTACTTGGTTCTACCACTACTGGTAGCTCTAGTAGCAAACATTTTGAATGCTTATTCTACGCCAACCACCAGTCCCATCATTTGTGTATGCTTTTCGTTTCCTCCTTGCAGCACTTATAGATGAGAACATTTAAGACACAGAGGTGATTTATTCAGGATATGTCTATGGTCCCCTGGTTGGCCAGCTTTATGATGAGAGTGAAGTTCAGGCTGTCAGTTCTGGCTGTGTCCCTAGAGCTTGCTCAGCTTCCCTGAAGACCCCACTGAAGATGTCTCATATCCCAGCAATGGTTATGTCTCTGTTTCTTTCCTGTCAATACTCTCAGCCTTTGCTTTATGTCACTCTTAGAGAAAAATATGCAATTAAAATGCTTAAATCTAGAAGGCACCAATATCGGTACTATTTGGAGATGCTGATAACAAGTCGGGATAGTGTCAATAGAATTTGTGTGTGTGGAGCCAGGGATTAAACCCAAGGGCATTCTACCTCCGATCTTTACCCCTAGCTTATTTATGTATTTGTTTGTTTGTTTGCTTATTGTTTATTTATTATTTGCTTTTGAAATAGGGTCTTGATAGATTGCTGAGAATCTCAATGTTTTGCTGAGGCTGTCCTCAAACCTGCAATCCTCCTGTTTCAACCTCCCAAGTACTGTGATTCCAGACATGCACCCACACCCGGCTCAGTGTACTTTTTCATAGGACCACATAGTGCCTTGAGTTTAGGGAGCTTTATTTACATCCTTTGTTTCTCTTTCCTTCTTTGTATTCATCAGAGTCATCATTACAAGATTTAGAAATTACAATTACAAGCATTAGGGGTTTGATCGTTTTTGTTTGGTTTATAATATCAAGTAACTTTGACTGAAAGTATTGCCATAAGAGAAACTCAGCCATGGGTCAAAAGATACTCAGATATTGAAATAATAGTGAAAAATTCTAGCTCACTATTCGGATGCCAATAGATAAGTGGTATATGTCTCTTTCCACATATCTGATGTCACTGTCCTAATCTGGTTCTTTTTTTAAAATCAACTACTTGATGCAATATAGATTATTATTTGACAACTCCTACCAAAAAAAAAAAAACCAAGTCTGATAGCTCTGATCACTTTTATCTTCTCTTTATGTATTAGGGTGACTTAACTTGTTTTTTCTTTATAGCCAGTCCCTGAAGAACTACAGAATGGTGAAGGTTTTGGGTATGTGGTTGCTTTTCGCCCTCTTGGGGTTACCAACTGGATCCAGACAGTGGTGACATCTCCTGATACCCCAAGATATGTCTTCAGAAATGAAAGCATTGTGCCATATTCACCGTATGAAGTTAAAGTGGGTGTTTATAATAACAAAGGAGAAGGACCATTTAGCCCAGTGACTACAGTATTCTCTGCAGAAGAAGGTATGGGACCTGTGGCTCTATGTCAGTTCCGACCTAAGAAGCTAAACTGTGCTCTAAGCCAATTTGGAAGTTTTTTTTTTTTTACTTAAGATAAATGTTTTTCAAGACAGAAATAGTCTAAGTTGTAGTGAGATTCCCAGTGTAGGACATAAAGATCAACCGTAATTGACTGGAATATAAGAATCAACTGATAGAGGATGTAACCCTTCGTTAAAACGATACATGAGGAACAGGTCCTGGTTCAAGCTGGTGAAGTAGTGAGTAGCGTCAGCTTATACAGTTTATATTTTTCTTAGTGTAAGAATTAAAAAAGTCTTTTAGAGATACCCTAGTTAAAAATTTTGTATTGGTTCCTGTGGCCTGAGGACAGAACAAGAGCAAAATGGACAGTGAGGACCAAGAAAATTATGACATTGAAGAGCTATCAGATATGCGTCTTTGAAGACTGTAGGTTCCAGCTGGTGTGTATATATATACATGCCTCACTCTGAACTTATTGCATTGCTCCATGGTTTTTAAAAACCTGTCCCAGCCGGGCGTGGTGGCGCACGCTTATAATCCCCGCACTTGGGAGGCTGTGACAGGAGGATCGCACAGGTTCGAAGCCAGCCTCAGCTACTCAGTGAGGCTCTCAGCAACTTAGTGAGACCCTGTTTCCAAATAAAAGTAGAAAATAGATCTGGGAGTATTGCCCAAAGGTAGAAAAGCCTCTAGGTTCCACCCCCAGAACCACAATAAATAAATAAATAAATAAATAAATACCTGTCCCAGATAATGATTCATCTAAATTTTCCCCAAGACCACTTTAGGACATACTAACAAAGCTAGGAGAACATACAAATAATAGATGACAATCATGGGATACTAGCTATATATAATATATATAATAGATTACAATCATGGGATACTAGCTATATATAATATATATAATAGATGACAATCATGGGATACTAGCTATATATAATATATATATAATAGATGTACAATCATGGGAGACTAGCTATATATAATATATATAATAGATGTATAATCATGGGATACTAGCTGTATATAATATATAATAGATGACAATCATGGGATACTAGCTATATATAATATATATAATAGATGTATAATCATGGGATACTAGCTATATATAATATATAGAATAGATGTATAATCATGGGATACTAGCTATATATAATATATATAATAGATTACAATCATGGGATACTAGCTATATATAATATATATAATAGATGTACAATCATGGGATACTAGCTATATATAATGTATATAATAGATGACAATCATGGGATACTAGCTATATATAATATATATAATAGATGACAATCATGGGATACTAGCTATATATAATGTATATAATAGATGTACAATCTTGGGATACTAGCTATATATAATACATATAATAGATGTACAATCATGGGATACTAGCTATATATAATATATATAATAGATGACAATCATGGGATAATAGCTATATATAATATATATTATAGATGACAATCATGGGATATTAGCTATCTCCTGTAGTTCTCCATAATAAAAATGGGAGGAGCTAACATAATGAATGCTAACCCCTATGGCAGGCATTACCCAATTTAAATATTCATATGTAATATGAAAGGATTGTATTATTATTATTCTCCCATTTACAAATGAGAAAATGGAAGCATAATTAAAGATATGAATACATTTTCCAAAACCCATTTAGTAAGTGGTAGAGCCAGTATTTTAACCCAGGGCATTTGGCCTAAACCATTCTGACTTCATGCAGTATAGTGTCCAATTGTCTTTTTGACCCTCCAGACCTGGTAGTAAATTGCTAGAAGTGGTCTACAGTTGTCATTTCTAAAAATAATAAGTAGACTCATTTTTTTCTTAGGAACCTTCACCCTTAATCCTGTCTTTCTATTTTCCATTGAGTTCTGAGAGGGATAAAAACAGATATAAGTTTTTGCAAAAAAAAGTGTTTTATATTTATAGCCAGACCCCATTTCCAAAAACTAACAGGAACCACGAGGGCAGTTCATGGGTCTGAGAAAGATGGCAGTTAGCCAGGGAGTTAAGGACATTGCCTCTTTGCTATCCAGGACTTGAGAGTTTGTGGCAGGAAAAAGGGACAGCCATAGCCTTTTACTTGTTTCTCTTCGCTTCTTCTGTTAGCAACAGAATAAATAAATGAATATATAAGAACTTATATATGTAGTACTGGGTATTGAACTCAGGGACATGCTACGTCCAAGTTATGCCCCCAGACCTATTTTATTTTATTTTATTTTATTTTATTTTATTTTATTTTATTTTGGAAACAGGTTCTCACTAAGTTTCAGAGGGCCTCACTATCTTGCCGAGGCTGGCTTCAGACCTGTGATCCTCCTTGTCTTAGCTTCCCAAGCACTGAGATTATAGGCATGCTCAGCTTAAAAGATAACTGCCCAAATCATTATTCTGTTTTATGTTCCTAAACAGAGCCTACAGTTGCCCCATATCAAGTCTCTGCTCACAGCCTGTCTTCCTCAGAAATTCAAGTTTCATGGAACACTATACCTTGGAAGTTGAGCAATGGACATTTACTTGGCTATGAGGTAATTTATTTTTTAAATTAACATTTGTATGTTTCCATGATTTTTTATCTCCTTTCACTTAAAATCCTTTAAAAATGGCATGAAATAAATTCTGGCTGGGCATGGTGGGACATGCTTTTTATCCCAGTTCTTGGGAGACTGAGATAGGAGGATCACACATTTGCAGCCAGCCTCAGTTACTTGGAGAGTCCCTCCAAAACTTAGTAAGACCTGGTTTCAAAATTAAATAATAAAAAATAGGTCTGTGGTGTAGCTTCAGGTAGAATGCTCCTGGGTTCAGTTCCCTGTACTGAAAAAAGGAAGGAAGGAAGAAAGGAAGGAAGGGAGGGAGGGAAGAGGGAAGGAAGGAAGGAGGAGGGAGAAGGGAAGGGAAAGGAATAGAGGGAATGAATGAATTTGGGGTTAAGCTGACATTTTCTTACCAGTACTTTATCCCAACTGATTATTATTTCATACTGAATGTAAATAGGCCACCTGATCAAAATTGTTGGAGTTAGTAAGAATGACCATGATGTAGGCTTTATGATGGTGTAAGGCTTCACCAGGACCCTAAAGGAAACATGGGTAAACATGGAATGGAAGTGTTCCACATTGAGCATGCTCTGCAGGGGAGTTAAAGCAGTAGCAATGCTTGAAAAATAAGGTCTTGTTGGACTGGAATGACTGTAGAAAGCACAGGAGGGACAGGTCACAGAGGACTTTGAGTGCTCAGCAGAGCCACTTGAACCGGACGCCATAGCTAGTAAGAACTGGCAGAGATAAGAAGAGGCAGGATAGAGTTATCAGAAGACATATGCAACATGTTTTGATGAAGACATGGTTGTGTTCTTAGAAAACCTCCTTCACATGTGTGACTCTTGATTCAATGGCTGGCTTATATGAGCATATTTGCATCACACAGCCATATCCCTTTCCACTGGCCAGCACAGTCTCTAATGAGTGTACCAGGGTGCCCACATCAGCCAAAGTAAGTGGACCTTGCACAGTGAACTGAGCCAAAACAGATTCTTTTTTGAGATTGTGTGTGTGTGTGTGTGTGTGTGTGTGTGTGTGTGTGTGTGTGTAGCACTGGGGATTGAACTCAGGGGCATTCTACCTCCAAGCTACACCTCCAGCCCTATTTTATATTTATTTTGCATCAGAGTCTCACTAGGTTGATGAATCTTACTACTTGCTCTGATTGTTCTCTAACCTGCAATCTTCCTGTCTCAGCCTCCCAAGTGCTGAGATTACAGGCATGTGACACCATGTCCAGCTCGTGTTTGAGATATTAAGAAAGCAGTAGAGAGATGATAGTATGTAAATATAGTGTGATCATATGTCAAATTTATAGCCTCAGTTCACCACCATCCTCCTCCTCCTCCTCCTCCTCCTCCTCCTCCTCCTCCTCCTCCTCCTCCTCTTCCTCCTCCTCCTCCTTCTTCTTCTGATACTGAGGATTGAACTCAGTGGCTTTCTACCTCTGAGCTATACTCCCAGCACTATTTTAATTTTATTTTGAAATTCAGTCTCACTTTGTTGCAGAAGGCCTTACTAAGTTGCTGAGATTGGCTCAACATCTGCTATCCACCTGTCCTAGCCCCTCAAGAACTGGGATTACAGTCATGTGTCACCACATCTGGCTGTTCACCTCTTGAGATAAGGCCTTGGGCAGATGGGAAGAAGCTGGTGTGCAGAGATTAAATGAAGCAGATATGTTCCCATTGCTATGAACAAAGGAAGCTAGGGCCATAGGCCCTTAGAGCATAATTGAATAGTTCTTTGACAATTGTCCAATGCTCAGGTGGCCAGGGTTTTGTATGTTTTTTCATAACATTACTTTTTCCTTCTTGATTGTAAATTCTCGACTCTAAGAGCTTTGAGAAAGTTTCTGTTGCTTGTAATGATACAAGCATTAATTTGAATAAATATGAACGAATGAAGTAGAGAAGGTCAGGTACCAGAGCCCTGGTGCTCCGCATATAGACCATGTGGCCCTCACTTCAGAATTACCTAAATTTATTGCTAAAAATGAGCCTCCAAGCCAGGTGTGGTGGTGCACACCTGTCACCCCAGTGCTTGAGGGGATGAGATAGGAAGATCCCAGGTTCAAAGCCAGGCATAGCTATTTAGCAAGGCTCTCAGCATCTTAATGAGACCCTGTTTTAAAATACAAACTAAAATAGGGCTCATGTAGAATGCCCCTGCATTCTATCCACAGTGCCAAATAAAAATAAAATAAAAGGTGAGCTCCTACAACATTCCTTGAACAGACTGAAGGCAAATATCTACACCGTCTTGGTAACGAACATGTTTGATAAGTATCTCTAAGGAAACATCTTCCCATTATACATTTAAGAGATACATGAAGACATGTATACATGAAATACATGAAGAGAAATAAATGTGAGAATATATATAAGTAAGCTTATGGACTTAAAAACATCCTAAGAGTGTTAACAGTTATTTGATCATTGGGTAGCATGGGGGATTTAGATGATGATTGTTCAGTAAACAAATTTAAGTTGATAAGGAGTCATTCAGATATGGATATTCTATATAAAAATAGAATGACACCACTCTTGGTCATGCCAGGCAAGAGTGACTTATAAAATCAAATAATCATATATACATGCCCCTGTTTATACCGGCACAGCACAACTTACAGTAGACATATTAAGGACTCTGCCTAGGTGTCCATCAACACATGAACAGATTGCAGAAGTATGGAGAATGCACAGAATGGAATTCTACTCAAAAGTATGTCATTTACAGGAAAATGGATGGACCTGGGAAACTTTATATTAAGTGGGATTAGCCAGTCGCAGAAAGTGCAGGGTCATGTGTTTTTTCTCTCATATGTGGAATCTAGGTAGTAATTGGGATATCAGAGGGTCTTCAAATAATGGAGGAGAAGCCACAGTGGAGCCAGGAGGTGGTTTACGGGAAGGGGGTGGGGGAGGAGGGAGGATGAATGAAGGAAATACTTCCATGGATATTATTTAAATGTGTAAGAGTACTAATGCCAGTCTCAAACCCCTGTATTGGGAGGGAGGAGTGGAAAGGGAGCTGAGAGGAAGCTCACCAAGGGCTATGTGAAAGGATGTCACTATCATAATGAATTACATTTTGGTGTGAGGCTACAGTGCACCACTAAACATATCATTCAAAAACCAGCCAGGTTTGGTGATACACACCTGTAATCCCAGTATCTGGGAGGCTGGGACAGGAGGATCCTGGGTCAGCAACTCAGTGAGACTCTCAACAACTTAGCATGAATCTGTTTCAAAGTAAAAAAAAAAAAAAGGAAAATGGCTGGGGATGTAGTTCACAGGTAGAATGCCCCTGGGTTCACTCTCTAGTACCAAAAATAAATAAATAAATGAAGAACCCTGGTGGAGCTTTCGTTGTTCTTAGTTCAGACCATACTCCTAGAAATAGACAACCCTCATTCAAGTCTACTAGGTTAGAACAACCAGCACCACGAGGAGCGGAACTCTGCTTGTTTGTTGAGTGATATTTTCCTGGTGCCCAGGGTAATATCTGGCATATGGGTGGTATGTGCCAGCTGTGTGTTGATTGAATAAATGCAGTTTGGGCTTTTCTGGCTCCCCGCTGCATGTCCTTGAGCAAGTTACTAAAGCTCTCCTAGGCTCAGTTAAAATAGAATAATGGGAGTCCATAACTCACAGCATCATTTGCGAATTGAACGAGATAAAGCAACCACTGGCAAAATGGTCCAAAGAGACCTGCGGCTTCTGCCTCTCTCTGCTCAGATACTGGGCTTAAGAGTGCGATTTGATTGAAAGAAAAAGAAAAGAAAGAAGGAAAGAAAACAAGGAAACAAGTAAAGAAACAAAGTAAAGAAATATAGGAACACTTAGCACCATCTCATTGCATGGTCCCAGGGGTTATACTTCCTATTACCAGAAAAACAATGAGAAAGTGGGGCTTTCCTTGATATGAATGAATTGTGGATTAAAATGCATTGCATCTTGTCTGTTTGTGCAAGGTAGCAAACAAAATGTCCTAATGTAGCATAAATACTGTATTTTTTTTAAAAAAAATCAGTGATAGAAAACATCTTTTCCATCTTAGCTTCTTTTCTTTCTCCTCATATGTACTACTTGGGGAAATCTTAAATAATTTATGTAATTCTACCTGGTTAGAAAAAATTGTCGTTTTTCAGTTTCAGTAATGATTTAAAAATTTGTTTCAGTATGGTTTAAAAATTAACCAAGAAAAATATAAATGACTTAGCAGAGTATTTAATTATCAGTCACGTGGCTAACTTTCTGGGTTGCTATTTCCCCAATTTGGCTTCAAAATTGTTAATAGTGCCTGCCCTTCTCTCATCTTGCTGAGAGTTGAACATGTGCCACACGGCATGCTGAGCGCACATCATCATTAGCATCTAGACTAATTTTCTTTCTGATTTGACCAAGCAGTAGCTGAGGAGCTCATTTCCCTGGGCTCCAATTTATTTCATCTGCAGTGCCGTTAAACTTCAGCTCAGATATTTTCTGGAGCCCATTAGAATAGAAACAAGAGAGGTTAGCATGATGAAGAGGTACCAGATCCTTAGGTTCACAGAGAGTGGGTGCCCAAGGATAAAGCTGTAAAGTCCATGCGTGGTATATCCGATGGTCTTGGAAGTCATGCGTTTTAGAAGGGGAAAAAAAAAAAGCTCTAATTAAAAATAATCTATTACACGTTTTTTGTTTGTTTGTTAAGAAAAAGAAGACTCAGACTCCAAACAAAAAGAAAGGAGATGGAATTGCTAATTAACCCTGGTTTGACCAATTTATAGTACAGACAGGACATGTTAATAAAAATTAGGTTAATAAAAATTAAAAGTTAAGAAAAATAAACTTAACTTCCAAAGTTGGAAGAACACCTTTGATAAGTGACTGAACCAAGTCCACACTTGCAAAATAATAGAGTCCGCATATTTGGGAAGAGAACCCCATAGGCTTATTTTTAAAGTTTGGCAGAAGAACATAAGTAATATAACAGAATGTCAAACTAAAGCTGCCGTGATTCCTTCTTCCAGCCTCCTGTTCTGAACAGCTGTACGCAATGTGTTTAGTTCCTAACATTTTAATTATGAGGGGAAAAGATCTTAAATATTTGAGTGCCTTTTTCTTTCTTTTTCTTTTGAGGATATGAAAATTCCACCTGCAGAAAAAAACATATGCCATAAGTCTCATTCCCTGCTATGGGCAACAAATTCCCTGCAGACCAGTGTGAATTGAATGTACACAGGAAAGTTGGATCCACGTGATTGCGACATATTTATATAAGCACAATGCGAGCGAAAGGCATTCCAGTGAAAGCAAGGCAGGCTCTTGGAGTGATTGGAGGGCCGGTTGTGCTGGAGGGAGTAGTTTCATGACTTTGCAGATGAGCAAAGCACAGGGGCCTCCCCTGTATATGCAGTGTCTCTCTCAGCATGGAGCTCTGGTGATAACCATCCCTGACTTAGAATGCCCCTGGGTTCAATCCCCAGTCACACACACACACACACACACACACACACACACACACACGTGCGCAAAAGAACCTTTGAATACATTTTTTTCTTGGCTTTTGTTTACTGAAATGTGTCCAGTCTAACAGCTAGCCTAAAATATTCATCTCCCTGGAAATCTGTAAGTAGACACATAATTATTGTAGTCCATTAAAGCAGTATTTCAAATTTAACACCTGTTTCCTTAAGGGCTAAAAAAAAAGTGCCATTTTTTCAATACATTATTTTTATAAATTGCATTTCATCTTATGTTTAAATTAAGTGAAGTATCTAATACAGTGATATTAAGGACTCCTTACAGCAGGAACATTAGTTTTTTGGGATCAGATTAGTCACAAAAATAGAGATAACACTTTTAATCCTGACATTATTCAAGGTGGTTTCTGTTTACTTACCCAGATAAAAATATATTGACTTGTGAAATGGTTTTATGAGTCCAATAGAAAAAAATATTGTATTAACTCATCAGGAAATTGAATTACCAGAGTCCCATAGATGCGTAGCATGCGAGGGTATAAATAATGGGCTTGGGTATTCTACCTCTGTGGTAGGGAGGAGGGAGGCATTTTTAAGCTGTTTGAGGTTTCAGTTGTTTGTATAAGTCATTAAACAATGCAACAATATTGAATGCTTAGTATAGTAATCCTCTCCCATCCATGGGAAATATGGTCTAAGACCCCAAGACCTTCTCACATCCAGCAGATGCCTGAAACCATTTGATAATGAAATTTATAAATTATGAATAATTGTTAATAATAAAATGAGTATAACAATATTCTATAATAAATGTGTGTGTGTGTGTGTGTGTGTGTGTGTGTGTGTAGTCTCTCAGAACATCTCTTTGTACTACAGTCATCCTTCTTACCAGTGCTTGACTGAGGGTATCTGAGACCACAGGATGTCTACCAGTAGAGGTTGTGCCATCAACTGGGCTGTGTTGATGGCCAAGACAGACAGGTCCCTGCCTCAGTTGTGAGTGTCCCGTATGTGCCTTCTTCTCGCTTTCCACTGTGACTGCATATTCCCTTCCAGGGTTCCATTTTCACTGGCAAACCAAGGCTCAGTGGCTCATGACTGTTCACAGGGGCAAATTGGACCTCTCTGGTGTCTAGCCGTGAAACGGTTAAGAATGATTCAGTGGCCACCACCCTCCCCTCTGGAGTGTATTTGCCTTGTAGTTTTCCTACAATAAACTCAGAGTGAGTTCACAACACGAAAATGCCTGTGTTTTCAGTTCTAGAAAGTTCTCAGGAATTTTCCCTTTGAGTATGGCTTTTTTCCTAATCCCTCCTTTGGGAACTCTGGTTGGAACTTTGCATTTTGTCATCAGTATCTCTTAACTTTGCTTTCCTAATTCATTTTTTTGTCCAAGTGTGTTCTGGGCTAATTAATTCACCCTCTACCATTAGTCTCCAGTCTAATTCCTATCATTGATAATTTTATATTTTTAATATTGTATTTTTCAGGTCTAAGAGTTCTGCTTATTATCTTTTCAAATCTGGCCAATCTTTTTTCTTTATCCCTCATTCTTGCATAATGGCTCCAGCCCCCTTTTTTAATCAGTTGGGCATTTTAGGTATAATTATTTTAATATCTCTTTCTTATCAGTGTATTGGATCTGGTCTCCTGCTAGTGGAGTTGGTAGGCTTTCCTGTTACTGAGGATCCTCGTACGCTTTGTAATATTTGTCTGTCTGCTCATCTTTTATTGATGCCGCCCTCATGTTCTGTCAACTTCATATTAACTCTTTTCTGCACATTTACATTTCTAAAGTGTGTTGCTGCAGCATAGTCTTGTTTTTTTCCTCCTTCCTTGGATTGCACTTGGGCCTATAAAATCCAAATTAGCATAGAGATATTCTTTTCTCTCAGTTGGACTACTTTTATTATTTAGATCCACAGCGCAACCAGGAAGAAAATGGGGTATTCGTCTTTCTTGACTTTTCCACCTTATTAAAAAATGATCTAGCCTCACGTGAACCTCCTTGGGCAAGATGTTACAGAGCCTAATAGAATACTTATAGAAAATTGGCCATATTAGTGATACACTTCGTTTCCTTATGTCTTGGTTATTTATACTTACACACACTCTCTCTCCAAATAAAACTCAAGAAGATTACATAATTAATTTTTTCCTAAGTAGTTAGTAAGATTTGGCACAAATTTTCTCTGTGTCTAAATGTTTCTGATACCTCTCATCAGCTTGAGATCTAAAAATAAATCTCTCCTCCTGATACAGGGAGATTGGAGGTGTACTTTAAAACATACTGTTATCAAGAACTTTCAAGTACTTTCTATAAATGGGTTTATAAAAGAAGAGTTTCATATTGCCAAGTATAAATTATTTTTTATTTCTTCTTTAAGATAAGAAAATGGATGGAACTAGAGAACATTCAGCTAAGTGAGATCAGCCCGTCTCAGAAAGCCCAGAGCTGTATGTTTCCTCTCATAGGTGGATGCTAGAGAGAAAATAGAAAGCATAAGGAACGTGAGCTTTATGAGGAGAGAGACCAGTAGAGGAGTGGAAGGGATGAGAAGTGGGCTAGGGAGGGGAAGGAGGCTTGAGGAGGGAACCGTTCTAGTGTCCCACGGCCAAATATAAGGCATTACAACCGAGTTTATGGATGCATTTGGGGAAGGGAGAGAGGATGGGGACGGGGGCGGGACGTAGAAGGAAGCACACCAAAAGCCGTGCACGTCCATCTTGTATCACACTGTACCTCACTAACAATAACTGCAGTGTGCTCATGAAAGTGTAAAACAGGCTGATGGGGAAAGATTGCAGATCTGAAACCAGCCTCAGCAACTTAGCAATATCATTTCCAAATAAAAAGTAATAGGGCTGGGGGTATAGAATGCCCCTTGATTCAATCCCTAATGCCACACACATCATATATGTGTGTATGTATGTGTGTATATGTGGTGTATATAAATATATATTTTTAAATTAATATATATGCAATATATATATATATATATTTCTTCTTTATATTAGTCTACTAAGGAAAATTTTAGGCAATTTATGTTAAAGCAAAATTTTGTTTATGAGGTGATTCTGTTTTTGCTTTTGTTTTCAGTATTGGAGATTGAACCCAGGGACATTATACCTCTGAGATACAGCACCAGCCCTATTTTATTTTTTAGTTTGAAACAGGGTCTAAGTTGCAGAGGGCCTCACAAGTTGCTGAAGCTGGCCTCCAGCCTGAGATTCTCCTCTCTCAGCCTCTCAAACATTGGTCTTGTAGGCATGTGCCACCATGCCCTGCTTGTTGTAGCAGTTTGGTAAGTCAAAATGGAATGGCCTGTGGATTGGGGCCTGCCAGTACCCCAGAGCTCAGTGACCTAAGCCCTTTACCCTTCTGTTCTCCTGGGCACGAATGAGGATGTTCACTGTTCATATCTGGCTGATCCCCATGCCAGAGTCTATGTTGTATCCCAGGCCACATGTTTTCAGGCTGCCTATAACACTCTAGTATAATTATCAACTGTGTATCTTTCTTAGTAACTACCTGGTGTCCTCCAGAGCAGTGAAAACATCTTATTTTGGAATCATCTAAACCTAACAAGATGTGCAATGCTTAATACAGGCAAGTTTAGAGCATATCAGAGCCCTCAATGTCCATTAAGAGGTTGCTTGGCTGCGGCTTTTCCAAAGAAATCGTGTACATTCACTAGAGTACTAATTTTTTGAATTCACAACCTCCTTTTGAGATTCTTATAAGAACTAACAACTCAAATGCATGTAAATACATTCATGGAAAACAGCATTCTGTTTGAAATTAAGAAGGCTTATAATCACCCTCCACATTTTTATATGGAACATTAATCTAGTACAATATTTGGTTTGCTAATTTGGGATCTTATCTCAAAACTTAAGATGTATATTAAACTGATATTTTTAGGATAGAATATTTAGTTGCTTGCTTATTAATTAATTTTATTTATGGTACTAGAGGTTGAACCCAGGGGCATTTTACCTCTGAGCCACACCTCCAGCCCTATTTTTTTTTTAATTTTGAAACATGATCTTGCTAAATTGTGGAAGGCCTCACTAAGTTGCTACAGTTGGCTTTAAACCTGTGATCCTCCTGTATCAGCTTCCAAATACTGGGATTATAGGTGTGGGCCACCACACCCATTCTAAGCTATTTTTTAAAAGAAATTCCTAGTATCTTTTGAGATTGAAACTGATTTTCATATGTAGCCTATAAGCACATTTTGTTTGATTAATATGTTATATTTTGAGCAAACCCTAAATTGGGGGAATTTCACATAAAATTAGAGCCCCAGTTTCTTTGAAAAAAAAAATCTGTAAATATGTCTAGCTTCCCCTCATAAGGCAGAGCTAAGTAAGAGTTCCATTTTAAGAATATCCTTTGCTGAGTTGGGTGTGGTGACTCATGCCTGTAATCTCAATACTTGGGAGGCTGAGCTAGGAGGGTCACAATTTGAGGCCAGACTCAGCAACTTAGTGAGTCCCTGTTTCAAAAAAATATATAAAAATAAAATGGGAATGGTTGTGTAATTCAGTCATAAGGACTTAAGAATCATGTATTTTAATTTTACTTGCCCTACCTTACTCATTTTACCAAATAGTGTTGCTAACTTATTTTTATATTTTTCACCTTATTTACTTACATGTTTATATTAAGTCTAAGATCATTGTGTATGACCTGAAATAATGAAAAAATGTACATAAGATACTTGAATATACATTTATATTTAAAATCAGCTCTTGCAACCACTTTTATTTTTTCTGCTGCAGCTCTGCAGACACAGGTACACAGGTAGACTTGCTGACAGGTGGCCACCACTGCAGGATACTCCAGTGACCAGCTGGCTTTCTAATGATTTTTTTCTCTGACCGGGTACTTTCTTCCCAGAAGGAACCTCCACTTTCCAGCGCAGTTCATGCATAGCTGCCAGCATTCCAAATGTGAGCTTGGGCTCAATTCCTCAAGGATGGAGAAAGAGGAGCAGCTTGATCTTTTGAATGCTAGATTCTGCCTTCTTTCTTTCACTTACAATCCTGCCATCCTTGGCACTTTGCATCCGCCTCATGTGCTTATGTTCCTATTATCTACCTTCTTCTAGCATCCCTTCCCTATATATTCACTATGGTGACATGAAACCTAGTGCCAGGCACATGGTAAGTTCTCTGGAAATATTTGTTGAATAAGCAAGAATATAAATTACAGTGTGGATATAGGAGGATCACTGGTTCAAAACCAGCCTCAGCAACTCAACTTAGTGAGGCCCTCTGCAATATAGTGAGAATAGGATTGAGGGTATAGCTCAGATGTAGACTCCCCAGAACCACAAAAATAAATAAGTAAAAAATAAATAACTGGGGTGTGTGTGTGTGTGTGTGTGTGTGTGTGTGTGTTAGTTAAGGGGGGCATCCTACCGCTAAGGAATGCCCCCATCTTTATGTTATCTTTTATTTTGAAACAAGGCCTGGCTACTTTACTAAGGGTCTTACTAGGTTGCTAAGGCTACTCTGGAACCTGCAATCCTCCTGTCTCTGTCTCCTAAGTACTGGCATTACAGGCATGTGCCTCCATGCCTGATCTGAACAGGGCCTGTTTTCATGAAAGTCGTGGACTGAGAATGGCAGAACTGGCTTAGCCTTCGCAGCTGTCCTAAGAAGGCTTCTCTCCCCCAGGTGCGGTACTGGAGTGAGGGAGGGGAACAGGAGTCCTCCAGCAAACTGAAAGTGGCGGGGAATGAGACCTCGGCCCGCCTGCGGGGCTTGCAGAGCAACTTGGCCTACTACACGGCTGTCCGGGCTTACAACAGTGCAGGCGCCGGCCCCTTCAGCGTCACAGTGAACGCCACCACCAAGAAAACGCGTAAGTGCAGCCCCATCTGTGTAAGGTCGAGAAGAATGGTCCGTGTGAGAAACCACTGCCTCTGTTTTCATCCCCAATGGACAACCCAAGATGTCAATCCCAAAGAGGAAAATAAAGTTGGCTGCAGACTCCTGCAGAACAAGTGTGCCTCATGGCCTCCTCTTTGTGGTACCCCAAACCCTTAGGTCAGACTCCTCATGAGCATGATGGAGCACCTTTTGAACAATGTCAATGTGGAGGTTAAGTTAAAAGCATCCCTTCTTTCTTTCCTTTCTTCTTTCCTCCCTTCTTTCCCTTTTTTTCAGTCCTTCCTCTCTCCTTCCCGCCCTTCCTTCCCTTCCCTTTCTTTTTCTTTCATCTGGTACTGGGGATGGAATCCTGGGGCATTCTATCTCTGAGCTGCATCCTCAGCCCTATTTTATTTTTTAGTTTAAAACAGGGTCTCACTAAGTTGCAGAGGACCTTGCTAAGTTGCTAAGGCTAGCCTTGAATCTGCAGTCCCCCTGTCTCAGCCTCTCAAGTACTGGGATTACAAATATGCACTGCCATTCCCGGCTCCCCTATTCTTTTTAAATGAGATACATTTGTTTGGATTTGCTTTCAATGCTATCTTAGTTCTCCAGTGCGTGGGGGTTTCTGGTGTGCATTACTAAGTAAAAACTTAACATCAGAGAACCAGGAGTTTCTTTCTCACATTATTTTAAGATGGCAATATGAATTAAGAGATAATCATTAGAAGCCAGGCGTAGTGGTGCACGCTTTTAATCCCATTACTCAGGAGACTGAGACAGGAAGATTACAGGTTCTCAACCAGCCTTGGCAACCTAGTGAGACCCTGTTTCAAATAAGAGAATAAAACATAGGGCTGGAAGTGTGTAGAATGCCTCAGGGTTCAATCCCCAGTACCACACACATACAAAAGAGACAACCATTACAAGATATTGGTAGATAAACAGACATACATACAGATAGATAGATACTTTAAATATCTGACCAGAATTCAGATGTGGTGATACAAATATATAAACCCAGAAATTTGAGAGGTTGAGGCAGGAGGATTACAGATCCCAGGCCAACCTCAGCAATTTCGCAAGGCCCTCTACCACTTAATGAGATCCTTTTTCAAACTAAAAAATCAAGTAAGTCCAGACTGAGGAACTCAGTGAGAACCTATCGCAAAAATACAAAAGGGGGTGGGGGGGGGCTGGAGATGTAGCTCAGTGGTAGAACAGCCCTGGGTTAAATCCTCAGTAATAATAAAAAAAAATCTAACCAGAGATGGTAATGTGGTAAAGTTGCCTTCAAAACTGCGATTTAGTAAGCCATATATTCACAGATGAGTTCACAAGTGATCATGATGCTTCAGAATTAAATTAGCCTCAAAGAACAAAATGCCTGTGGTGAGCATTTTCGAGCATCCCACAGATATCTCAGTTGAACCAGTAGCACATAGTATTTCATGACCGTTTAGTTATTTCTGGTGGCATTGTCCTTGTCTTACCTAGGTGATTGAGAACATTCCAGGCCCCACGTGATTCTTGCTTATTTCCTTCTTATTTTCATTCTAAAGGCAATTAAAATGGGATATGAATGAATTAGGTAACTTTAACCCGTTGATGTTTATACTTGCAGAAAGTTGTTTTCCTAGCTTATTTTATTTATCTTTATTAGTATATATGTTTGCTTAACTGGCTTTATATAGGTATAAGACAATGATTGTGCCTGGCTTCCTATTTCTTTAATGTATTTCTACATCCATATATTATTTCTGAATTCATTTGAAATCGTATATCGAATAGCTAAAATTACTAAAAACTGAAATTGAATTTAATGAGCTAGAATTATTGTTAATTTAAAATATATGGCATATATTTACATATATAACATTATATTTAAGTAGATATATATATATATATATATGTACATATATATGATCCCATGGCTTTAGATGTTAATTACCCAATGTTAATTTGATCAGGAAAGTGTGTATGCTATCTTTGTATTGAGTATAGAAAAAAAGAGGTTGGGCTCTCAAATTACTAGTTTAATGAGCATTGCGGGGCAAAAGTTTAGCAATGAACCCGTTTATCCCCTTCTGTAACATCCATTCGTAAGCAAAAACGAATGTGACAATTTAACATTGTTCTTATCTAATCATAGGGGAAGCCTGACCCAGTCTCTTATATAGTACACGGTTGATGTTAAACCAAGGAGCAAGTTGGTGTGGAAGAACATGGACTAAAAATGTTCTATACTTACAAATTTTTACTAAATATGTTTGCCTTTCCCAATAACAAGTTTCACATTAGTAAAGCTTAAATATACATGATTATTGATACAGTCAAAACACAGCATCCATCAAAAATTCTGACTACAAGAAATGTTTGCAAACAAGTTTCTTCGGCTCTTTCTTCTGACTTAGTAATTGATGACTCACTAGGAAATAGGATTGAAAGAGACAGGGTGATGTCATATTACAGTCAGGGAAAAACTTAGTGAATCAGAAGACAGAAGAAGAGACCGGAAAGAAAGAAAAGAAAAGAAAAAAATTACCTATTTTACAGTTTCCCTGAGGTTATCTGTAGATGTTATTCAGGAAAAAAATATTTACATTGGGTGGGAATTCACAACACATTGTTAAAATATCTAGTCACTTTAAAAATCAATTATATATAAGAAGCAAGCATTTATTTTTAAATTTAATGTTAACAATTTTCAAGCATGTACCAAATTTTAAAAAATATATAATCTTTAAAAGCTACTTATAGTACTCCTAACCTCTTTTACTTTTTTTTTTTCTTGTATTTGGAATTGAACCTAGGAACATTCTACCTGCAAGCAATACCCCAGCCCTATTTTATTTTTTTAATTTGTTTTTTTTATGGCTGAGTAAAATTTTATTATGTGTATATACCATCCATTCATCTGTTGAGGCATCTAAGCTGGTTCCATATTTGGCTATTGTATATTGTGCTGCTATGAACATAGATATGCAAGTGTTACAATAATATTCTGATTTGATTTCTTTGAGAAGACACCAAAAAAATCTATTGCTGGGTCATATGGTAATTCTTTTTTTTTTTTTATTGGTGCCTTATATTCATACAACTTATTGGGGTAAAAAACTTGTTATTTTTTTAATTTGGAAATAGGGTCTTGCTAAGTTACTGAGAGCCTTGCTAAGTTGCTGAGGCTGGTCTTGAACCCGTGATTTTCCTGTCTCAGCCTCCCAAGTTCTGGGATTACAGGTGTGCACCCCCACCCCACACCCAGCTTTCTCCTCGTCTTTGACGTGGCTGGTTTAACTCCAAATACTATTTAAGAATTCTGATCGGTCTCTTGCGATCATCATACGAAGGGAATTATCTGTATGCCTTGGGTAGGAAGAACTCTGACACTGTTTGTGATTACTTTCTTGCTATCTTTCTTCCCCTCTGGCCTTTTGGCTTCACGGGGCAAGAGGTCCAGTGACCAGTTTAAACCCAGTACATGCACCTACTCCTTAAATACTAAATGGATGAATGAAACCTAAAAAAAAAAAAAAGGCTAGCCTGAAATATTATTATTGATCAGACATTCTCCCTCATATTGTAAATTCACAACACATACTGGAACCTTTTACTCTCTTGCTTAAAATACTGAGCATAGGTGATACTTCTGATTAATGTAAAATAACACAAGGATTTTCAAGGAAACCGCTGTAGCTTCCATTATACACTTAATTTTTTCATATCCACACACTCGTGCTCTTTAAAAAGCATTTTCAAGTTAACAGTAATTAGCCTCTTTAAGGAATCGAAGAAGAATTTCTGTCACATGCAATCCAGAGAGAGCTAATGTTGTCCCTCTAATGAAATTTGATGAAGAAAACTTGCATATAGCTTAGGATAATGAAATTTGTCACTTTCTAAAAGGAAATATATTGAGTTTTATGTCCCAAGCATGCAAGAAAGAATCTATTCTGTAGGACAAATGCTCTGCTTTGTATAACTGAAAATTCAAGTGCTTATTCTGCCATCAGTCTGGATGGATCCAGGTCCTCATCATCCTTAAGTATCTAGTCAAGAGTGATTCTGGAATTTTTTGTTTGTTTGTTTGTTTGTTTGTTTGTTCTGAGGAACTAAAATAATGAGGTTTATTTTGCTGAAATGGAAACATAATAGAAGAGACTAGCTTTAAATGGTCAATCAAGAACTCAATTTTAGACAAATTCAGTTTGAGATCTTACTAGATAATTCTTAAGAATGTTGAGTACCTGTTCCCATTCAGACTGAATGAAACTTTTAACAATATTATCCCTCTAATGAAATTGATGAAAAAAACTTGCAGATAGTTTAAAAAATAAAAATTGTGATATTTGTCACTTTCTAAAAGGAAACATATTGAGAGTTTATGTCCCAAGCATGCCATGTTACAACAGCCTATTACTGGTGTGGTGGCTGGCACACACCTGAAATACCAATACGTGGGAAGTTGAGACAGGAGGATCACAGGTTCGAGGCCAGCCTCAGCAACTTATGGAGACTTTCAGCAACCTAATAAGACCTAGTTTCAAAATAAAAAATAAAAATGGATTGGGAGTGTAGCTCGGAGGTAGAATGCTCTTGAGTTCAATCCTTAGTAACACACACACACACACACACACACACACACACACACACGCATACCATTTCTCTTTATCTTATTTTTCATTGGTTGAGGGAGTCTGATGCCAAAAAGGGGACGTTCTTCTTTGTGCAGGTGAAGAACCAGGCATCCCACAGCCAAGCCTTCTGCTGGGAGAACCAGGCAGAAGAAAAGCATAACATTCGAGGTCCAGAATGAAGCAGAGCTGTTTCTGTTTTTTGTTTTTTGTTTTGTTTGTTTGTCTTTTTTTTGTGGTACTGGGGGTGGAACCCAGGGGCTTTCTACCTCCAGGCTATACTCCCAGACCTTTTTTATATTTTATTTGGAAACAGGGTCTCACTAAGTTGCTGAAAGCCTCACTAAGTAGCTGAGGCTGGCTTCAAACCTGCGCGATCCTCCTGTCTCAGCCTCCCAAGCGCGGGATTACAAGCGTGCGCCACCACACCCGGCTCAAGCAGAGCTGTTTTGAATCCACATAACACCTCTCATTATTTGTGTGTCTTAGCAAGTTTGTAAACTTTTTTATTTGTGTATAGAACATGTAAGATCAATTTGCCGTCCAAACCATTTTTAAATGTGCAGAGTGTTAAGAACATTCACAGACTGAAAAGAACTTTTTTTTCACCTTGCAGAACTGAAGCTCTGTGCCTGCTAAACAATTTTCTGTTCCTCCTCTGACAGCCCCTGGCAGCCACCATTTGACTCTCTGTCTCTGAATTTAGCTACTCTAGATAGCTCAGAAAAGTGGAATTGTAGAGTGCCCATCAGCGCTCATCTTTTTATGAATGGCCTGGACCACATAGCATAATGTCCTCAGGGTCTGTTCCTGTTATAGCAGGGGTCAGATTTTCACTTCCTTTTAAGCCTAGATAATTACCCCATTATACATCAATACCACATTTTGTGTTTTATCCATTTGTTAATGGGTAATGAGAATCTCTTTGCTGTGTCCATCTTTTCACGACCATGAATAATGCTGTAGTGTGACATAAATATAATTTAACTCTCTGGGTCCAGACCACCCATTACAGAAGTGGGCATTATTATAACATGCTGTACTGAGAATTAAGTAAACTATTATATAAAGTGCCTCTGTACTACCTAACACAGTGTGCATATTTACCATGCATTACTTAACTAACCTGGTCCAGGGTTCATGAGAGGGAGCTAAGGTGTGAATCCAAGTTTCTAAACCCCGGAATGTTTCAGTAATTCTCTAATGAAATTCTCATTAACTTCTTAGGGTTGCTGCTTTCTCTCTCTCCTCTCTCCTCTCTCCTCCCTCCCTCTCTCCTCTCTCCTCCCTCCCTCTCTCCTCTCTTTTCTCTCTCTCTCTCTCTCTCTCTCTCTCTCTCTCTCTCTCTCTCTCTCCCCCTCCCTCCCTCCCTCCCTCCCTCTCTCTCTCTCCTCTCTCCTCTCTCCTCTCTCCCCTCTCCTCTCCCTCTCCTCTCTCTCTCTCCCCACCTATATATATTTATATTTCTCCCTATCTCTTTCTCTTAGGAATTGGTTTAAATTCAAAACAAGGAAGACTTTAAAATACAGATTCTCTGCTGTGATTTTTCAAGTGGGTAGCCAGGCCTTCGTGAGGACAAATCTAAGTCATCCTTATGTTTGATCACCTCTCATTTTACCCCTCTCATCTTACAAGACTGGCTTAAAAATCATACACATTCATTTCTCCTGACTTTTTTTCTTTTTTGGTGGTACTGGGGTTCCTGGAAGCCCTTCTACCTCCGGGCTACACTCCCAGACCTATTTTATACTTTTTTATGTGGAAACCAGGTCTCGGCTTCGAACCTGCGCGATCCTCCTGTCTCCGCCTCCCAAGTGCAGGGATTACAAGCGTGCGCCACCAGCCCGGCTTCTCCTGACTTTTTCATCTGCTCATTTGGCAAATGCTTTCAGGCCCTGTGTGTGTCAAAACAAGTCACACTGTGGTCTTCCTCTACTCATGGTCAAGAGTTCCTCTAGTGGTGGAGGAAGGAATTTACTTCCTAACACTGTCAAAATGTTGCCCAGGAGATTTTGAGCACAATTAGTGTGCCATCTTTAAAGTACAACATGAATAGAACAAAATGGATTTTCTCACCATGTAATTACAATGCCTTTTGGGGAGTACCAGAGGTTGGACCCCGGAGCAGGCTACCTCTGAGCTATACCCCCAGATATTTTTATTTTTATTTTTTTTAAACAAAATCTCACCAAGTTGCTGAAGGTCATGCTAAATTACTGAGGATAGCCTCACAGCTGTGATCCTCCTCCTGCCTTACCCTCCCAAGTACTGGGATTATAGACTTGCACCATCCTGCCTGGCTGAAATGCCCTGTTAAAAGGAAATTTTATTAAGCTGGGCATCATGGTATATGTACCTGTAATCCCTGTATTTGAGAGGCTGAGACAGAAAGATCTCAGGTTCAAGGCCAACACAGTAATTTAGTGATACCTTGTTTAAAAATAAAAACTAAGCCTGGTGTGGGTGGTGCATGCTTGTAATCCCAGTATTTGGGAGGCTGAGTCAAGGGAATCGCAGGTTCAAAGCCAGCCTCAGCAACTTAGTGAGGTTCTCAGCAACTTAGTAATACCCTGCTTCCAATTAAAATAGGGCTGGTGTTATAGCTCGGAGAGGTAATGCCTCTAAATTCAATCACCAGCACCACAAAAATATTAATTAAAAGTAAAACAGAATGGGGGTATAGCTCAAAGGTAGAATGGAGTTTAATTTCCAGTACCACAAAAAGAAAAAAAGAAGAAGGAATTTTGCTATTGTCATTTGTTCTGATTTCACCTCTACATCACACATTACCAAAAAAAAAAAAAGAGAGAGAGAGAGAGAGAGAGATCCTTCTCCTTGCTCTTGCCTTCTATGGTGCCATTCCTCTGCTCTGTGTAAAATGTGACTCCATGCACACCTGTTTCCTAACTTCCCATTTTGCATTTTAAGCTCCCAGCCAGCCACCGGGAAATGTCATTTGGAATGCCACAGACACGAAAGTGTTACTTACCTGGGAGCAGGTTAAAGCTATGGAGAATGAGTCAGAAGTAACAGGATATAAGGTAAGTCGGCTAGCTGACAATGTTTTACTTCCCTACTGCTGTCAATGTGCTTTAAAGGGAAACTAGGTTAACATGAACTTTTTTTGTGTGTGTGTGGTACTGGGGATGGAACTCAGGGGCCTTCTACCTCCGGGCTGCACTCCCAGACCTATTTTTTATATTTTATTTGGAAACAGGGTCTCTTAAGCCAGCGCGGCTGGCTTCAAACCTGTGCGATCCTCCTGTCTTCGCCTCCAAAGCTCGGGGATGACAAGCGTGCGCCACCACGCCCGGCTTAATAAGAACTTTTAAAAAATGTTGATGATATAGTTTCTTATCATATCATCTAATGTTCATGGTATCAAAATACCTCACTTGTTAGGATAGATATAGATTGACATGCAGTAATTCTGTCTGTATGAGAATTTGGGATACAGTGTTTGTAAATTGTGTCTTCATCAGCTTTTGGTTTCTGATGCTTACCATGTATCACTAAGCAGCCAAACATGGTTGCACACACCTGTAATCCCAGGACATGGGCGACTAAGACAGGAGGATCACAGGTTCAAGGCCAGCTTTAGCTAATAGCAAGACCCTTAGAAACTTAGACCCTGTTTCAACATAGCAAATACAGTGGGGCTGGAGGAACCAGGTGTGGTGGCACATGCATCTAACAACAGTACTTGGGAGGCTAGGACAGGATGATTGCAGGTTTGAGAGCAGCCGAGCATTATAGCAAGACTCTTAGCATCCTAGTGAGACCCTGTTTCAAAGTGAAATATAAAATGGGTTGGGGTTTAGTTTAGAGGTAGGGTTCAATATTTAGTACCAAAAAAGAAAGGAAAAGAAACTAAAAGCGTTGTTTCTGATTCCTTGGTTGGCTGTTAAAGATCCATGAAGTATGATCCTTCCCTGGGTCTCTAGCCTCAGCTGACCTCCTCTGAGAATCAAATGATTCTGCTGTCTGCTAATCCTTAATCTAAGACCAATGGCTAGCATTAGGAATGCAATTTGTGTTTGCATGGGTGCAGATAGAGAAAGGGGAAAATTTCAGAATTACAAGAAACGGTTTTAAAATAAGAGCCGGCCTTATAAGAAGTATCTGCTCCTGTCTTTCAGGTTTTCTATAGGACTAGCAGTCAAAGTCACTCGCAAGTGCTGAACACAAATAAGACCTCAGCTGAGCTTCTACTGCCCATGCAAGAGGACTACATTATCCAAGTCAAGGCCACCACGGAAGGAGGGGACGGTACCAGCAGCGAACAGATCAGGATTCCAAGGATAACTAGTAAGTTTCTCCGACTCTATTTTGCCTTTAGTAAATACCCCCGAGGAACCAGTCATTCAGTGCCCCTCTGCCCATCCTTTACCCCAGCATGTCCTTTATGTGGGCGCTGAGCAGGCTGGGGCTGTGAGCACTGGGGGCAAGAAGAAAACTTCCAAAGTGGTGCAATAGCTGGGTGTGGTGGCCCATGCCTCGAATCCAGTATTCAGGAGGCTAGACAGGAGGATCACAGGTTTGAGGCTAACTTCAGCAATTTAAGGGGACCCTCAGCAGTTTACGGAAACTCTGTTTCAAAATTAAAGAAAGAAAAAAAGCTGGTGGTATAGGTCAGAGGTAAAATGCCATTCATTGGGTTGCATCCAGGAAGGAAGGGAGGAAAAGGGGGAGGGAAAGACAGGGAGAAAGAGCAGGAAAGGAAGAAAAGACCTTGGCAAATATTTAACAAAACTGTATTACTTTGAATATTTCCACCTTCTGAAATCTGCCTCAATTTACCTTTGGATTCCCTAAGCTTAACTCCTTTAACTTCCATTTCTTTACCTTCTACAAATTATAGACAAAGTGTATCAATTATTTTAAGAGAAAAGTTAGCATGGCTAGATCATAAACTATTTACGTATGCCAAACCAAAATACATCCTTTTTAAATGTAAATTGATTTTAATTTCAGAGAAAGTTCGTACTAACTTTTCCTCTCAGAATTCAAATGAAACTCATTTTTCTAGAGAAGTTAAATTTTTAGAGTTAAGAAAAAACTGATTTTGGCACGCAAATTTTATCAGTGATGATGGTCAAAGAAATTTCATCTTCACTTTTAAGTCCCATGTCAGGAGTGTTCAGGCCCCGATTTATTGCAGTGTGAACCATGTCTTCATATTCTAGTCTGTATTTCTCGGTGACATAAATAACTTTGCCCCATTTCTATTTATTGACATCAGGCTAGTCTATACTACTGGACAATCCAGATTGAAGCGTGTGTGTGTGTGTGTGTGTGTGTGTGTGTGTAGTACTAGGTACATCCTCAGCCCTTTTATTGTTTTTTTTTTTCTATTGAAACAGGGTCTTGCTAGTTGTTGAGGGTCTCACTGCATTGCTGAGATTGCCCTCAAACCTATAATCCTCCTGTCTCAGCCTCCCAAGGAGTAGGATTACAAGTGTGCACTTCCATGCCTAGTTAAAAACTATTGGTTTTAATTAAAAAATTACATTAGCAACTAAAAAAAAGAGAGATACAGAAACCTGGAGGAATTTTATCTTTCTGTGCAATCACAGACTGTCATACTTGGACAAACACAAACAAAACAAGCTAGAAAATGAGAGCTGCCTGTCTCTCAACCAAGGTCTGCAATTAAGTCTGTGAAAACAATTTCAGACTGCAGACACTCCTAACACTCTAGGCACAGCCAGGAACAGTGGCTTAAGCCTGTAATTCCAGTACATGGGAGGCTGAGACAGAAGCAGGTTTGAGTCGGCACTTTAGTGAGACTCTCAGGAACTTAGCGAGACCTTGTTTCAGAATAAAAAATAAAATAGAGCTGAGGGTGAGATTCAGAGGTAAAATATCCCTGGGTTCAATTCCCAAAACAAAACAAACAAACAAAACTGTTTGGATTCACTTACTATCATTACTAATTTGGGTTTTTAAATAGTATGAATATTTCTTGCTTCTGGAATTGTGCAAGGTACAGAATTCACGTGATGCTATGGACCAAGAAGTAAGTTCCGTGCTTCTGCAGGGCCAACACTATTTTAGCATTTCAGGGCTGCTGAGTCAAGAGTAGCCTTTTCATCTGACATCTGCCGACTTGCTGAGTTTGCACAGACCAGCGACTGCACAAGGCTGTCTCCGGAAATGGAACTTTTATTGATCGCTTTTTTAAAGACAAGGTTTTATATATAATAATTTCTCTGCATGAAAGAGAAACAAGCAGATTTTTTCCAAACCCTTATCCAATAAAGATTTCTTTAAAGAAACCATCAAATTATCTCAAAATTATTTGTGCTAAAGTATCATTATTTTCAAAATAATTAAGTTGGTTTATTTTTTTTCAATTTCAACTAAAATAATACTAGATTGGGGTATGGTGGCACACTCCTGTAACCTCAGGACTTCGGAGGCTGAGATGGGAAGATGGCAGGTTTGAGGACAGCCTCAGCAAGTAGCAAGACTCTCACCAACTTAGTGAGACCCTGTTTCAAAATAAAAATAAATTAGGGCTAGAAGCTGGGCGTGATGATGCACGCTTGTAATCCCAGCATTTGGGAGACTGAGATCAGAGGATCGTGGTTCGCGGACAGCCTCAACTACTTAGTGAGGCCCTCTGCAACATAGTGAGACCCTGTTTCAAAATAAAGAATAAAAAAAAGGGTAGGGGGTGTAGCTCGGAGGTTGAATGCCCATGGATTCCATCCCCAGACCCCAAAATAAATTAGGGCTGGGGGTATATCTTGGAGATAGAATGCCCCTGGGTTCAGTCTCCCATATCACAAAAAAGAAAATGTAAAATAATAATAATAATAATAATAATAATAATAATAATAAATGAACAAATTTTGGAATGAATAATTTAAAAACACTTGAACCCATAGGTTTTCTGGGTATTCTTGACAAGTATATATGTTACACTGAAAAATAAAATAAGGACTAATAATAATAGCTCGAGTTTCCAGGTTAGGTTCATGTCGTAATTTAATTTTGGTATAAAAAGCATTGCTTTTGTCTTGTGACTTAGTACTTCTGGGCAGGTGACTTATAAACCCAGAAATTTATTTATTTTGGAGTCTGTAAAATCCTAACTCAAGGTGCCAACTGTCTGTGTCCATTCTCAAAGGCCCTGTCTCCTAATATGTTAATCTTCCTGATCTATCAGGAGCTCAGCTGTCAACATTTGACTTTGAAGGGGATCACTCTGACCACGTGCTGGTGCAATCCTTAGTAAGGAACTGCTTATTATCTTTCACAGATATGGATGCCAGAGGTTCCACGTCCTCCATCTTGAATGTCCACCGTGGGTCTAGTTATATACCTGTAGTGCTGTTCTTCCTCGTGAATGTCCTGTGGTGATATTAAGGTTTTTATTATTATTATTATTTCCTGGAAAGTTCATTGTTTACCAAAAAAATTACTTTCATGAAACATGGTGATTATGCATGTTTTTTTTAACTCTGTTTTTAACTTTCTACTTCATTATAGGTAAAAATATGAATATAATAAGAAAAAAAACAGTAAATCCTTTTAGAGGAATCTGAAATGCCTTAATATTTACTTGATAAACCAAAGGAATTTACATGTTACATACTGAAAACTTTTTATATAAATGTTCTTAAGCTATGAGTTTAAGCACTGCCTATGGGAAATGACTCACACACCCCCATGTGTACATACACACACATATAAAGTTGTGTCTTTTCAATAATGAAAAACTCTTCACCAGATATTCTTTTCATGTTATTACAGCATTACTTATTAAGTCTTAATAAATATTTCTGCAAAATCATTTAAATCTCTAAGAGTAAAAAAAAATACATTTAAACAAATTTTCTGTTGGAAGGGGATGGCATGTGATTCAAAAGGATTTGGTTGGGCAATGTTCCTCTGGAGCACAGGAGAGTGATGTTTGGCTCAGTGTACTAACTCAATGGTTGTGAGACTTTAGAAATCACTTTGCTCTCTGTAACTCTCAATTATTCATCTGTAAAATGTGGAGATAATAACACCCATCTTATCTGCCTCTGCCCCAGGAATTAGTTTTTAAAAGATAAAAAGGAAATATGAAAGTGCTCCGTCCCCTAGATTGCAGTGCCCCTTACAAAGCATTGGCATGAGTTTCCTTAAGCTTATAAAAGCCAGGAGGGCTTGCTACATTTTGAAGCATGCATCCCAATATTGTTTCCTTCAGTTATATAAAACTGAAATGAACACATCTTATCCTCTCTCAAAACTTAAAATTAAGACAGCAATTGTTTTCTGCATACCTAAAAAAATCTTGTGGGCTTTATTAAGATGCACTAAGGAAAATAAGGGAATGCCCAACTGTCAAATATCAAACAAAACTCACATGATTCCTCATTTCCAATTTTATTAAGGGACCCCCTGTTCTGTATGGCAGAGACAGTTTGTTTCTTTGTTTTGTAATGAAATCCCACGGTGTACGTGAGTCAGGCAGGATTTTTAGCTTCCTGAGTTAAATTTATAATGGGACCACAGTGCTGCTGCTGACTTTTATGTATAGAATTCATTCTTTCAATGTGTGGTTTTCAAAGGATTGTTGAAGACATGACTTCATAGCAATATGTAAAGAATATATGAAAATGGGAAGATGGCATGTTGGACATTCACAATCAACTTTTTTTTACTTCTTTCCTACGAATCTCATATTTTGCTATAACTTGATCATATGTCCAAGGATATCAGAATTTTAAACCAGCAGTTCAGCTATCCAGAAAGATTAACAATTTGTAAAATTCTGATATTCCCCATAAAGTATGACTTTACAGGTAGGTCACAGTTAAGATAACATCACTATAGACAAAGGAGAAAAATTGGCTTTCTCTGTAAGGTCTGTATATAGTGTATATATCTAGAAAAAAATATGAATGAATTGTAGATTTCCTATGACCATGGTTCTTCCCAAATCAAAAAGTGGAGAAACATTTTCTCCAGTACTTGTATTTTATGCTACACGCAGTGGAGTTGTACCTACCTTTTATTATCTACTTACTCCTATAATATGTTCCTATACTTTTTATTTTGGAAATTATCACTCTCTTGTTTAATGTTATTTCTAGCAATATATCTCCATGAGATATGGACAATGTTTCATATTGAAAAGTATAAAATTTATCTTTAAATTCCTGTGTGTGTATCCTATGGTTATCTGTATGCATTATTTTCTATTATTCTAATAAAATTTATAACATTCAAAGGCTTCTGAATTATTAATTGTATTATAGTTTAAAAATCTACAGAGAAAGAATAATTGTTACACTCATGCTCCCTTTCCTTATATTTTTCAGACATTTAACATTTTCATCTTTTAACAGGATATTTAAAAAATTATTGCCATATTTTACTGACTCCGTAAAATCAGCAATTTGAGGCACTGACCTCTATATTAAAGGTATTTCAGTTGGGCATGGTGGACCATGCCTGTAATTCTAGTACTTGGGAGGCCAAGACAAGAGGATAGTTCAGCCGTGAAGAAGACAGAAAAATCATAAAATATATTCTATAGAATTATCTACTCTCTTAGTCTTATTTAGTTGCAAGTTGACTTACATATTTGACAATTTTTTCCTCAAATTATTATGCTTGTTACCTTTCCTCACTGAATTTTACAGTGTTAGAAAGTAGACTTTGTGATATAACATATGCTAAATATTTTTAAAATATGCTAGGGAAATATGTAATTTCCATTTAGTACAGCTTTAAATTGGTATCATGGTTTAAAGAAAATGAAAACTAAAATAATAGTACAAGCATATTCTTACATGAAAATTGGATTTGTATAGAGGAAGAAGAATTGGAGCCAGATATGTTGGCACATGTCTGTAATCCCAGTACTTGGAGGCTGAGACAGGAGGATCGAAGGCTCAAGGACAGCTTCAGCAACTTAGCAAAACGCTCCGGAACCTAATGAGACCATATTTCAAAAACAAATAATAAAAATGGCTTGAGGTATAGCTCAGGGGTAGAATACTCCTAGATTCAATCCCTAGTACTAAAAAAGGGAAAAAAAGGAAAATAATTGAGTGGATAAAATACATGTAGGATATATGTGGGGGGAGATATCATTTGTGATAGGAGCATGCATATCCTCTGATGCAGGAAAAAGCTTCGAGAATATGCCAGCAGAGACAATACCACCAGCAATGCTGGGTCCAGTGCTGGTAAACCTGAAAAGACTTAAAGGTTGGCTTGGAGTCATTCTGCCTCCATCTTGGTAGGCCCTTGGCCAGCCAGCTGTCATGTGATCTTGTACAAATTCCATTGATTCTCGGAGCCTCAGTTCCCCCATATGCAGAATGGGACCCTGGTAGTCTTATCCTCAACAGTTTTAAGATCTTCAGCAAATGGCGGACACTATGCTGAGTGTCCCTCTTCATGGAAATGTTCCGTGTTTAAGGAGCTGAAATCAGTGAATGAAAGAAGCTATATGTGTGAGTCTCAGAACTAGGCTTTTGACCATTATTCTTCTATCAAAACAGGAAATCAGACTGGAGACCAAAGATGTCCTTCTCACACTAGTTTTGCTTTATTATTTCTAAGCTCCTCTTCAATTCTTCAATTTTATTTTTCTGAGAAGAAAGCTATGATTCCAAGAATTCCTAGAAGATAAGGTAAAGCCATTATGAGATCGGATTTTTTTCATAAAAACATAATTTCAATAATGTTAAATAGCATGTATTTAGTTTATGTGCCATATTTGTGCTAAGCCCCACCCCTTTAATCTCATCCATGAGGTTCTATTAAGCTTGCTTTACAGAAAAGGAAACAAGCTAAGGAAGATAAATTACACTAGGTCATCCTATGAAGGGCATAGTCAAATGAGACCCTGGATAGCGTAGCTGGAAGCTCTTAATCACTTAGCATGATTGTCCCTCTTGTTATCAGATCCATAACATTTAGGGATTCTGAGCAAGCATCTCCAGGATGAATTTGTAGCGTTCTTGGTCTTGCCTCTGTTAATGACCATAAGTAAAATCTGAGAACCTGGGAACCCCTAAATAATTTTCATTATACATTTTTCTTTAAAAAATTGTTTGGAGATGGCTTGTGTTGATTTTCAATAATTTCAACATTTCCAAGAGAAGACAAACAGTGTAATTCAGCAACATAAAGAAAATGTACAAGATTAGGATGTTACAAATTCCTTTTCTCCAATTAAAATCACCCCTGCTGTTTCATATTCTTATAATACCAGTTTTTTTAATTTAAATTTAATCTTAATTGAGTATGTTTTTTTCTGAAGTATTTTATCCTTTTAAAAAAAGGAAATCACCCTGATATTCATATTAATTTGGATACACTTCGGTAAATATTGGAGGTAAACCAACCCACAATAGTAATCACAAAATTACCAATTAGTAAAATGAGCCATTCTTTTGAAAGAAACTAAACAGATTGGAATATAGTTCATTTAAATTGTTAGGGCTTTTCAGTATTTTTATTTAAACCCAGTACCTTAATTTAACATGTCTCGCATTACCTGGAGGTAATAATTTCCTTTTGTACTTGAACAGAGAATTAATGCACTGATAAGAGAATTAAACTTGCAAGAAAAGAATGTATCTGTCACTTGTCAGTCTTCATTCTTTACTTCTTTTCTGCTTGTGGAAATTCACATAGAGCCTGATAATTCTACCTTGATCATTAATACTGTGGGAAAGAAAAAAAGAAAGAATTAGATCCTGTCTAATTGAGCATTACATGGGAAATTTCAGAAAAAAAAATGAGACAAACGATAAGGTTTGCAAATTAGCAAATTTGCCTTAGACAGACACATAGCTAATATAAATTTACATCTAGACTTGCTAATGAGAACGACATGAAAGTTCATTTTGATGTGATTGTCGTATTGGCATTTCAAAAGCATGGGGGAAATGGCGCCCCATCCAAGGAAAAATTTAAAAGTTAGCCAGAAGAATGATCATTAAGATCTTAATTTCTAGCCCAGTACTGTCTCTGAGCTCAATACCTGCTTGTTGAATTGAGCCAGTACCTTCTCCATCATTTCCTCCTACCCTCTCCTATTTCTGTCTTATGTCTTTTCTCCTGGGCTGGCCCCGGAGATTTTACATTATGATCATTAGAAGAATCAGAGGCAATATAAAAAGTATTTGAAACTATTATATCCCGTAGACCATCTGTATTCAGGACATTAACAGATTTGTGAAGAAAACAGTATGTCCTGATGGCTAAGAACATGTGTTTCTAGACACATACGGTTGGAATTCTAACCATGTCCCTAAATCACTGTATGACCTTGAGCGAGCAGGTCATTCCCTCCAAAAGAAGAATCATCCTTGCTAAAAGGCATCAGTGGCCGGGCATGATGGCGCACACCTGTGATCCCAGTACTTGGAAGACTTAGAGAAGAGGATCGCAAGTTTGAGGCCAGCCTCAGCAACTTCTTGAGACCCTCTGCAAATTAGACCCTAAGTTTGTTTTAGGTTCTTTTAAAAATAAAAAGAACCAAGAAATGTAGCATGGGAGTAGAATGCCCCTAGGTTCAATCCAGTACCAATAAATTAATTGACCAATAAATAAAACAGCACCAATGGAGGGACCTGCCGTGTAGGACCACCAAGAAGCTTTACCTGATAAAATTACAGAAGACTTTTATACTTTGGTACGTGGGTACTCAATAAAATCTCTAAGTAGGGTGTGGTGGCACACACTTGTAGTCCCAGTACTTGGGAGGCTGAAACAGGAGGATTGCATGTTTGCAGACAGCCTCAGAAATTTAGTGAGGTCCTCCACAACTTAGACCCTGTTTCTAAATAAAAAAAATAAGATGGGGCTGAGGGTGTAGCTCAGAAGCATATTGCCTCTGTATTCAATGCCAAATACTACTAAAGAAATAATAGATAACATTGTCTACTAAAGTATTATTATTATTATTATTATTAGGCCTTAAATTCTGGAGCATTCTTTAAAGGTCATCCTTAAATACCCATCCTAAGGGCATCTAATTAATGGTCCATTTCTTTATCCAGAGTTTCAGATGAATGACTAGATTTGAACTACAGAGAGAAGACGGCTCCTCTTAGGTAGCTGATTGTTCAGTGATACAAGTGAGAAAGGTATGTGCGACCATACGCTTCAGTGGTTGTGGGGACTCAGATCATGTTTATATAGCACTGCACACATACATGTAAGACTCAGCCTCTACCTGCTGCCCTCCTTAGCCAGGTGTGGTACACACCTATGATCCCAGCACTTGGAAGGCTGAGACAGAAGGATCGCAGGTTTAAGGACAGCCTCAGCAAGAATTGAGACTCTCATCAACCTAGTGACTTGACCTGGTCGGGCTGCTCTAGGCTAAATTCTTTCCCGGAGACTACCCCTCTGCAAGTTTTATCTCAGTAAAGTCTGTTCTGCCTTAGAATTCTCTTTTTCACTCTCCCTTCCTTCTGACCCTGTCATTATTACTATTATTTTGTTGTGCAGGGGTTTGAACCCAGGGGCATTCTACCTTTGAGCTGCTATACCCTCTGCCCTGTTTTTTATTTTTTAATTTTGAAACAAGATCTCAGTAAGTTGCAGAGGGCCTGTGATCTTCCCACCTCAGTCTCCCTCTAACCTCAGTACAAGATTATAGGTATGTGCCACCATGCCCAGTTCTGCTGGATTATTTTTAGTCATCACACAAAAGAGACAGTAACTTCTCAGCTCCATTTTATGTGTAAATCTATATGGAAACATACATGCGCGCGTGCACACACACACACAGATATTCAGGCATCTTGTGCAAAAACAATAAAAAGGTAAATTAACAGTAGTACCTGACTTCAAAACATGCTCCAAAATATATTAATCAACACATCTTGACACTGAAAGAAGACCAGAAACTCAACAGACTAGAGAGCCTAGAAGTAAATTCACCCATCTGCCCCCAAATGATTTTCAACAAAAGTCCTAAGAATACACATCTGGAAAAAGAGTTTTCACTGAATGATAAATATTCAGAGATAGAAATGTTCAAACTCGTTTACACATTACACAGTTTTTACATGCATTAAAACATTATAACATGTGGCACACACACATACAATCCCAATACTTGGGAGGCCGAGACAAGGGATCCCAGATTTGAGGACAGCCTCAGCAACCTAGTGAGACCCTGTTTCAGAACAAATAATAAAAACAGGTTGGGAGTATAGCTTGGAGGTAGAATGCCTCTGGGTTCCACAAAAACAAACAAACAAACAAAACTCATAATTCCTCATGAATATATACAATTCTTATGATTTAAATGTATCAATTCAAAATCATTACCAAGCCGGGCGTGGCGGCGCACGCTTGTCATCCCCGCGCTTGGGAGGCGGAGACAGGAGGATCGCGCAGGTTCGAAACCAGCCGCGCTGGCGTAAGAGACCCTGTTTCAAAAATATAAAATAGGTCTGGGAGTGTAGCCCGGAGGAAGAAGGGCTTCCAGGAACCCCAGTACCACCACCAAAAAAAAAAAAAAAAAAATCATTACCAAAAAAAAAATGGGATTTAAAACTACCCTCACCTTTGTTGCTAGCATGCACCTGTCTTTTCTAGGTCTTAAAAACCAATGATTTTATCTCAGTATTGAAGTCCAAAACATACTAAGTAAAAGAAATTTAAGTTACAAAATGTTAAAAGAGAAAAAAAAAGAAATAAATTTAAGGTGGTTAAGTAACTTACTCTAAAAGCACCAAGCAACTGAGTGGCTGATCCAGGATTTGCTGGCTGGCAGATTCCAAAGCACATAATCTTCACAATTTCCCCAACTCTTCTCTATCATCACTCCGAAAATACACTTTATGTGTAACTACCAAGAAGAGACTTGCTGAGCTCAGAGCTCTGCATAAATTTCCTGCCGCAAGTTCTCCAGTGCGGTCAGTCATTTTTGATTCTTGGGAGTATTTAAACCACAGCATCTGTGCTTAACATGCTACCTTCCAAAGAGCACGAGGGATATAAGTGGGACTCCTCCACAGGACTTCACAAATCTTGTGCTTGGAAATATGGAGACGTGTTTGTTTGTTTATTTTCTGGTACTAGGGATTGATCCAGTGACCTTCCACCTCTGAACTACACCCCCAGCCCTATGTTATTCTTATTTATTTTAAGACAGGGTCTCCCTAGGTGGTTGAGATTCTTGCTAAGAGCCTGAGACTGGCTGCCAATTTGTGATCCTCCTATCTCACCCTCCCAAGTACCGGGATTACAGGAATGCACCACCACGCCTGGCTGGGCGTGTTGCTTTAAAGAAAATTTTCTATTGAATGACTTTGATGAAAGGGAAATGCCAGCTGAAATATTTTCAGTCATTATCACATTGGAAACTCTACTTACCACTTATTTGAACCTTAGATTGACCTACAGCCAATATTCTTTTCCTTAAGATTCACTTTATTCCAATGAAATAAATCTCTCCAAGTATCTCCCTCTCCCTAGATTCTGCATTTCTCAGCATTGTCTCTTTAAAAGAGGAGAATTAGAAGGAAAGGCTGGCGTGTGTGTGTGTGTGTGTGTGTGTGTGTGTGTGTGTGTGTGTGTACACAGAAAAGAAACGAGTGTGTTTAATTCCCAAAGGAAAAGGCTGTTCTACTGTGGTCTTAGTAGCCAAAGAGCATCTCTTCTTAGCAGCTTAAAAAGACTCTCTGCAACTTAGTGAAACCCTCTCTAAAAATAAAATAAATATTCGGGAGGCCGAGACAGGAGGATCCCAGTTCGTGGACAGCCTCAACTACTTAGGCCCTTTGCAACTCAGTAAGACCCTGTTTCAAAAATATAAAGACTAAAAATTGGGCTGGGGGTTTACCTCAGAGGTAGAATGCCCCTGGGTTCCATCTCCAGTACCGCAAAAAAATAAAAATAAAAAATAAAATAAAACTGGGGTATATCTCAGAGGTAGAATGCCCCTGGGTTGAATCCATACCTGTAATCCCAGTATTTGGGAGGCTGAGGAAGGAGGATCACAGATTCATAGGCCAGCCTCAGCAACTTAGCAAGACCTTGTTTCCAAATAAATAGGTCTGAGGGTATAGCTCAAAGAGAGATGTCACTAGGTTCAGTACAGCATCACACACAAAAAAAAGAAAAATGAAATAAAATGGAATGAAACAGAATAAAATTTGTTATTTCAGCAGTTTTGGGAGACTGCATACAATGTGTGTGTGTGTGTGTGTGTGTGTGTGTGTGTGTGTGTGTGTTATTGAAGATTGAACCTGAGGACATTCAAATTCTGAGCTAAACCCTCAGCCCTATTTATTATTTTATTTTAAGACAGGGTCTTAACTAAGTTGTGGAGGTCCTCTCTAAGCTGCTGGGGCTGGCCTTGAACCTGCAGTCCTGCCCTCTCAATCTCCCTAGTACTAGGATTATAAGTGTGTGTGCAATCATGTGCAATCATGCCGAACCACCTAATACAATATTATTATCTATATTTGTTAAGGGCAGGGGTGGTTCCTCCTTGGTTGCTTCCCAAAAGAAAGGTTTCTACTGGAAATCAAATATGAAAAACATATCTGATGAGAGGTTTATTTAGGGACGTGGCAGAAAAAACTTAGATGGGCATGGTAGTGCATGTTTATAATTCTCGTCCTTGAGGAGATGGGAGGATAACGGGTTTGAAACCAGCCTGAGCGATTTAGCAAGACCCTGTTTCAGAATATTATTTTGGGGGATGGAACCTAGGGACATTGTACCTCCAAGCTACACCCCCAGCCCTATTTTTTATTCTTTATTCTGAAACAGGGTCTCACTGATCTGCAAAGGGCCTAAGTAGCTGAGGCTGTCTGCTAGCATGATCCGCCTGTCTCAGTCTCCCGAATGCTGGGATGACAAGCGTTTGCCACTACGCCCAGCTCCAAAATATAAAATATAAAAGAAAAAAAAATCACACGGAGACAGGGGGTGGTGGCTCGGACATCCAAAGCTACTGGGCAATTCAATCTCCAATACCACCCAAGGCGGGGGTGGGGGGGAAAGTGGGGTTACACTCTGGAGAAAGGGTCTGGACAGTTTCCAGGAGTAGAAAAATGGGTGAGATACTCAGTCTGGAAACTTCAGCCCTCGTGCGTCTGCATTTGCTGCAGCCTGGGCGCCTTTTCGGCTACAGCGTAGTGCGCATGCACCAGTCTCTGCTATTCCATAGTTTAGTATTGTGTCATGGAAACACCCCCCTCCCAGCATGTGCTCCCCTCGCCACTCTGCGCATGCGCCAACTTTGAAAGCCCATTGGCCGCTCGTGCCTCGTTCTGCGCCTTGGAACCCCCCCCCTTGCGCACGCCTCTCTGCGCATGCCCAGACCTTGAAAAACCATTGGCCGCTCGCGCCTTGTTCCGTGTTTGGGAAAACCCCCTGCGCACGCCACTCTGCGCATGCGCCAACTTTGAAACCCCCATTGGCCGCTCGTGCCTCGTTCCGCGCCTGGGCAAACCCCCTGGCGTGCGCCGCTCTGCGCATGCCCAGACCTCCAGACCGCCCGCGCCTCGTTCCTCACAGAAGGAAGCCATGGCGCGGAGCTGTGACGAAGGCGGCCTTCGAGGCGCCGTCGCCCCGAGGAGGTAGACTGAGCCCTGGTCGTGTGCAAATCCCTGCGGCTTATCTCTCCTCACGACACCTTCGCGCCCTGTAGCCAATGGCCGCCCTTTCCCTGCGAGGCTCTAGAAGGTTCGGTGTGACGGGGTCCCAGAGAGAGCAATTGAGGAAGACCCTCGTTTCAAAAGTAAGAAAAAATAGATAAATAAAAATGGCCCTGGCGTGGTGGCGCACGCTCGTCATCCCCGCGCTTGGGAGGCAGAGACAGGAGGATCGCGCAGGTTCGAAGCCAGCCGCGCGCTGGCTTAGGAGACCCTGTTTCCAAATAAAAATGTGAAAATAGGTCTGGGAGTGTAGTCCGGAGATAGAAGGGCTTCCAGGAGCCCCAATACCACCAAAAAAAAAAAAAAATCGCCCTGGGGGTGTCGCTCGGATGTGGAACAGTCCCCAGTACCACACTTGCGAGGCGCCCTCGAAGTTTCTGGAAAGTTAGGCGTTTTCTGGGGCCAAAAACAGCAGTTTAGACTGTTTCAAAATAAAAATGAATAATGAAAAATGGGACTGGGAGTGTTGCTCAGAAGTAGAATGCCCCTACGTTCACTCCCCAGTACCACAAAATATTTTAATATAAAAATATACATAATGTACTAAAATATATAAGTAAATATACACATAAATATAGATAAATCACACGGGGGCGGGGGGTGGCTATATAATATACACATATGTAATACACATATGTGTACTATACACACATGTAATTACATATGTATATATTACATATGTATTATATATGTTATATATGTGTTATACATATGTGTACACATGTATAATATGCACCTATGTAATACACATAATTATATACACAATATACACATAAATATATATAAAATATCAAAATACATTATAATTTTGATATATGATATATAAGATATATGTATAAATGTGTATATAATATAATTAATATAATTATTACAATATATAATATATACTTTTATATATAATTTTTGTATATATATACACACACATACATGTCACAGATTTATAAATCCCACCCTTTGTACAATTCCCGGAATTAGGATATCCAAGGTCAGAATGAAGTGCAACCCTATAAAGATGCGTTCACCTAGGAATGCTGCATACTGAGAATTAATTGCCTTTCAGAAAGGTTTAAAGAAACAGCAAGAAGCTTTTTATTATTTATTTATCTTATTTACTTTTAGTTTTGTGATACTGGGGATTTGACCCAGAAGTATTCTAACTCCAAGTTACAGCCCCAGTCCATTTTCTAAGTTTATTTTGAAATAAGCTCTTGCTATATTGCCCAGAGTCTCACTAAGTGCTTGAAGCTGTCTTAGAACCTGTGATCTTCCTGTCTCAGCTCCCCAGGTACTGGGATTTTAGGCATGTACAAACATGCCCATGCCCAGCCAAAAGCTTTTCAAACCTGGCTGATTACATGAGTCTGATTCCTCTGTGTCCATTTTACACCAGAGTCTTCGGTGAATTGAGGAACTTACAGGATATTTGCTGGCAAGTCAGATTCAGTATCTAGTGCTAAGAAAAATAGAAATGAGTGAAAAATATCTGAGATAGGACACAAACATTTGTTTTTTTCTCTTTTCCTCTCTTTTTTAATATTTATTTATTTATTTATTTATTTATTTATTTATTTATTTATTTTTTGGTGGTGGTACTTGGGATTGAACCCAGGGATTTTCTAAAATGCCCAGGCTGGCTTCAAACTTAAGATCCTCCTATCTCATGTTTCTAAGTACTGAGATTACAGTTATACACCACCACTACATGTGATTACAAAAATTTTATTTGCCGGGCGTGGTGGTGCACACTTGTAATCCCCGCGCTTGGGAGGCAGAGACAGGAGGATCGCGCAGGTTCGAAGCCAGCCACGCGCGCTGGCTTAGGAGACCCTCTTTCCAAATAAAAATGTAAAAATAGGTCTGGGAGTGTAGCCCGGAGGTAGAAGGGCTTCCAGGAACCCCAGTACCACCAAAAATAAAAAATAAAAATAAAATAAAATTTCTTTTTTTTTTCTTTTTTTCTTCCCAGTGCTGGTTATTAAACCCGGAGATGTTCTACCTCTGAGCTACAACCCCAGATTTCTATTTATTTATTTTTCAGTATCAGGGATGGAGCCCAGGGACATTCTACCTCCAAGCTATACCCCTAAACCCTATTTTTTATTTTTCATTTTGAAACATGGTCTTACTGTGTTGCTGAGGCTGGCATTGAATCTGTACTCCTCCTGTTTTACACTCCCAAGTACTGGGATTATAGACAGGTGCTACCATGCACAGCTACAAATATTTCTTAATTAGCAGATGATGTGTAAAGTAAAATAAGACCTTAAGTTTAAATACTATGAATAAAATAAAGCTAATTGAAACTTACCTTTCAGACTAAAGAATTGAGAAACTGTGACATATACATAAAAATATTTGCTAAGTAGTCTGAGAAGAATAATCATGTGCCAAGACAAAGTATGGTAACACACACCTGTCACCCTGGTACTTGGGAGACTGAGACGGTAGAATTGCAGATTTGAGGTTCACCTTAGCAACTGAGCAAGGCTTTCAGCAACTTAGGCCCTGTTTGAAAACAAAAAATAATATAGGGATAGGGCTATAGATTGGAGGTAGAATGCCCCTGGATTTAATTCCCAGCACCACACACACACACACACACACACACACACACACACACACACACACACACACACCTGAAAAAATGCTAAGTAGTATGAGAAGAATATTGACTGAATTGTAGTCTGTGAAAAAAAAAACCAATTATTAAGAAATATCTCAATGTCCATCAAAAGGGAAAGATCAACTAAGACCTGGTTAATGTGTGCTCTGTTTTGGTGTACAGTAGTTTAAGAAAAAGCTCACCACACCTAGGTGTGGTGGTACACACCTGTGGTTTGATGTACAATAGTTTAAAAAATCTCATTTGGGAGGCTGAGACCGGAGGATCGCAGTTTGTGGACAGCCTCAGCTACTTAGTGAGGCCCTTTGCAACTCAGTGAGACCCAGTTTCCAAATAAAGAATAAAAAATAGGGCTGGGGGTGTCGCTCGAAGGTAGAATGCCCCGGGGTTCCATCCTCAGTACCGCCAAAAAAAAGAAAAAAGAAAAAAAGAAAAAAAGTCTGTAGACCTGGAAGTAGTGATGCAAACCTGTAATTCTAGTATTTGGTAGACTGAGACTTGAGGATCTCAGGTTTAAGACCAGCCTCAGCAATTTAGCAAGGTCTTTATCAACTTAGAAAAACCTTGTTTCAAACTAAAAAAAATAAAAGGGGGTGGGAGTGTAAGTCACAGGTAGAGTGCCTCTTGGTACAGTTCCCAGTACCAAAAACAAAACCAAAAATCAAAGAGAAAGAAATCTGCAGGTAAATTAATCGGCACAGGCTGTTTCATGTTAAGGGCAAATATAATATGAAAGTTGAATATATTTACATGAAAACTTTATTGATATTTCCCTGGATACATATTTATTAGAAAATCATAGATAGTTTTGGAAGAAAATGCATTAAATGAGTAATAATGGTTATTTCTTGGGTGGGATTATGGGTTGTATGGTATATTTAGCCTTATCTATACTATTTCTATTAAAACATTCACCTGAATTAAAATAATACATTATATACTTTATTATTTACTTAGATGTATATGAAAAAAAAGTAATGGAGCAATATTGCAAAATCCTGCTGAACAAGCAAGACTTGTGGAGATAACCACAAAAGTACCCTGTTTGGTCTCACTAGTCCTTTACATGTATTTTGTAATGCCAACGATTTCTGTACCCCTGTGCTTTGGGGATCTTATTCAGAAAATCGTTGCCTGAACCAGTGTCCCCAAGAGTTTTCCCTGACTTCTAGCAGTTATAGTCTCAGGTCTTACACTTAGGTCTTTATGCATGTTTTAGTGGACATTCCCACGAGATGAAAGACAGGAGTCCAGTTTCCATCCTCTGTACGTGGATGTTCAGTTTCCCCAACACCGCTTATTAAAGAAGCTGACCTTCTTCTAAGGTACGTTTTTGGGATCTTTGTCAGGTATCAATTGGCTGTAGATTCATGTATTTTGTTCTGGAATCTCTATTTTTGTTCCATTGGTCTATGTGCCTGTTTTTATGATAATACCAGTCTGTTTTGGTTACTGTGTCTCCGTGTTGGATCTTAAGTCCAGGTTTGATGATGCCTCCAGCTTTATTCTTTTTGCTTAAACTACTTAAACTATTTGGAATCATGAGAGAGAGAGAGAGAGAGAGAGAGAGAGAGAGAGAGAGAGAGAGAGAGAGAGTGTGTGTGTGTGTGTGTATGTGTGTGTTTGTAGTTCTGAGAAAAGTAGCACTGATATTTTGATGAGGATTTCATTGAATCTATAAATTGCTTTCGGTAGTATGTAGGTTTTACTTTCTGGTTAAATTTATTTCAGAATATATTATTTATTTGTATTTTATTTTTATTTGTATTATCGTATTAGAGACTAAACCCAGGGAAATTCTACCTCTGAGCTATACCCCCAGCACTAATATATATATTTTTTTAATTTTGAAACAGGACTCCCTAAGTTTCTGAGGGTGACTATTGCTGAGGCTGGTCTCAGACTTATGATTCTTCTGTCTCAGCCTCCTATTTCTATCCCATTTATTTATTTGTTTTCAGCCAAGACTCTTAGGACCCTTTTAAGAGGTTAAAGAATCTCGCTGGGCATGGTGGCGCATGCTAGTAATTCTTGTGCTTGGGAGGCGGAGACAGGAGGATCAAGCTGGTTCAAAGCTGTCTTCACTGGCTTAAGAGACCCTGTTTCCAAATAAAAACATATATATAATAGGTCTGAGAGTATAGCCTGGAAGTAGAAGGGTTTCCAGGAACCCCAGTACTACCAAAAAATAAAAAATAAAAAAGAATCGCGAGTCTAAGATTCTCTTAAGAGATTAAACACTCCTTCTGTGCCAACAAGGTAAACCTAGCCAGAATTTAAAATGCAAACTTTCTTCATTGATTTGCACATATAAGTGTTTGTTGTTGTGTACAGAAAAATTTTCTCTTCTAGTCTTAAATCATTCTTGAATTTAAATACAGCTGGACATGTGCTGGGCCTTAAATCTGAGTAATAAAATAAACCCCAAGTTGTTATTCTTAGCGGGGCGTGGTGGTGCATTCTCGTAATCCCAGCATTTGAGAAGTGGAGACCTGAGAATCAAGGTTGACAGACAGCCTCAGCTACTTAGTGAGGCCTTTTGCAATCAGTGAGACCCTGTTTCAAAAAGTTAAAGACTATCCGGGCGTCCTGGTGCATACTTGTAATCCCCGCGCTTGGGAGGCAGAGACAGGAGTATCACGCAGGTTTGAAGCCAGCTGTGCGTGCAGGTTCGAAGCCAGCCACGCGCACTGGCTTAGGAGACCCTGTTTCTAAATAAAAAGATGTAAAAATAGGTCTGGGAGTGTAGCCCAGAGGTAGAAGGGCTTCCAGGAACCCCAGTACCACCAAAAAAAAAAGAAACTAAAAAAAACCTAAAAAATAGGGCTGGGAGTGTTGCTCAGAGGTAGAATGCTCCTAGGTTCCATACCCACTGCTGCAAGAAAAAAAATGTCACCCTTGATTATCTAAAGTTAATTAAGCACCAGGCCTGACAGATGGTTTCAAAGTTTACATTTTCATAATAGAGACAAGTTTACCCTTCTCTGGAAAACTATCTAAATTTGATTCTCAATAATTTTTAAAATAAAGTAGTTATTAGAATAGTTATGAAATGTCCAGGATGACATTTTGAATGACAAAAAGTATTAATATGACACTTTTATACATAAAGTAAATAACAATAGGATATGAATTGGGGAAGCAGGGTAGGATTGTAAGAAACACTTTGTAAAATATGATTTCTTCTTCTTCCACAGTAGGCATTATGGATTTTCTGTTCCCAACTGAAAAGTTCTTTTACTATTACTTATCTCTGTACTAAGATGTGCCAACTTTATTTATTGAAAGAAGTATGCCTTTCTCATTTTGCTAGTGGCTCATCAAAGCAATTAATACTGCTTTACCTTGCTTACTTAGAAATTAGGTATGCATTTAACTCCAGAAGTATTCCATAGATGCCATCAATTATAGAAGTTATATGTGCATTTTCATTATTGGTTGATCTGTCTATTCAAAAAACAGTGTCTTTCGGTCAGAGATTTTTGTCCTTGTATTTGTGGAATAGAGCATACTACTTGGTAATTGGAAGGAAATCAACAGATAGAAAGATTAAGAAAATGATTCATTCAGTGAATAAGAATTTGGGCCGGGCGTGGTGGCGCACGCTTGTAATCCCCGCGCTTGGGAGGCAGAGACAGGAGGGTCGTGCAGGTTCGAAGCCAGCCGCGTGCGCTGGCTTAGGAGACCCTATTTCCAAATAAAAATGTAAAAATGTAAAAATAGGTCTGGGACTGTAGCCCGGAGGTACAAGGGCTTCCAGGAACCCCAGTACCACCAAAAAAAAAAAAAAAAAGAAGAAGAAGAATTTGGTGTCATTTTTTTTTCCATCTTTCAACCAGAGTTAATCTTCTCATCCCTGTCTTTTTTCTAACTGACATTTTTGTATGAATCATTGGAAAAGACATGAAGTATCTTTTCTCTTAATTAGCCAAATACTACAGTTTCTCTGTAGCTAAACTGAGAGTTGTAAGTGATCAAGCATAGTGATGGTAAAATTTACAATGCCTTTTTTTTAAGCCCAAGATGATGTGCTGAAATATTCTTGTTTCTGTGGCATATTGGGATAAGAGAGTCTGGAGTCCTTCATTTGAAAAATCGAAGATAATAATCATAGCCAATCAATGTGGTAGTTGTAATAATTAACACAGAATTCATGGAAAACACAGAATGTGGTGTCTGGCATATGTAGGAGTTCAATAAATAGTCCTGACTCATGTTGGGATGAAGGACTTTTCAGCTTAAGGCTTCTGTTGAATTTGGAAACAGAAAACAGTTTTCTCTTTACTTTGCATTCTTGTAATTTTTCTCTTACCTTGTCTGTCTGCCTATCTACCTGTCTATCTCTATGTTTGTTATTGGTAAATTGTAATTTCACATCATACTGAGATATAGAGTGACAGAAACACGCATGCCCACAACTCTTTGGGGCATTTCCCTTGGGGTTCTAACCCCTCCTCCCCTTCCCCATACATGCCTTTGAGATTAGTATTGGTACTTTAACTATGTTTAATCTCCCATTAAAATGTTTTTTCAAGTAGTATTTAATGATGGCATGTCATATTGATTATGAAACATTATGTGTGGGTGTGTATATACTTTTTATTATTGTCACGTTGCTAAGGGAGACCAGATGATCCCTTGAAGGGTCTGTAGGAGTTCCCTATGAGGGAGAGGAGGAAACACATCTCAGGACCAATGGAACCCTTGGCCCACACGGTGGAAATGAATTTTGGTACGTTTCAATTAGAAACATAGAGATTTGATGAGGAAAACCAGAAATCATGAGATGAGAAAATAAGAAATCCCTGGAGAGGGAGAGACACTTTGGGGTTCATAGCTTAATTTCAGAGGAAGCTTGGTAAGAGGTGTGTGGGGAGCCATGAGAGGATAGCAGTAGCCCCTAGATCACAAGATGATTTGGGGTGACTTGGTCACTGTCAGGTCCTGATGGAGTGTCCATTGTCACCGGTAAGATAGTTAACAGTGTCCCAGGAAGTTACCATAAGTGAACGGGTGTTCTGTTTTAGAGGTCTAGGCATCTCTCTGGATCCTTTCCTTGATATCTGTTGTTTAATCAACAGGTACCTCTCCTGATTAACTGTTCCTAGATAGGATAATTAATAGTTCCCAAGGTACTCATGACAAGTGTGCAAGTCGAGATTTGTAAATTTGCAAGAAACTTGGTAGTGACAGGCCTGGCTTTAGAGATGATGAACTTTAGCACAAGGCTTCCATGTTTAAATGGCATTTTCCTTGTTCTATCCAATCTCAGTATTACACTGGATCTGTAGAACTTTCAGCCTTCATGCCTGCCTCATTTATGAGTGTCCTGTTATTTATTTATTTTTTATTTTTATTTTTTTGTTGGTTTGAGGATGGAACCCTGGGGCATTCAACCTCTGAGCTACACTCCCTGCCCTATTTATTTTTCTTTATTTTGAAACAGGGTCTCACTGAGTTGTAGAGGGCCTCACTAATTAAGCTGTCCGCAAACCACGATCCTCCAGTCTTAGCCTCCTGAATGCTGGAATTACAAGCGTGCGCCACCATGCCTGGCCTGTTATTTATTTTGGGTGATTCATCATACTATGTCCTTGAAAGTAGAAGGCAGAAAGACAATACCCCCATCCTCATGGATCTTCCATTCTATAAGAAGTAATAGGCATTCTTTTGGATATGATAATACAGGCCTATAATTCCAGTACTTGGGAGGCTGAGACAGGAGGTTCTCAAGTCTGAAGTTAGCCTCAGAAACGTAGTGAGACCCTGTTTCCAAAAGGAAGGAAGGAAGGAAAGACTGACAGAAACTATAGGTCAGAACTAGAATGCCCTTAGGTTCAATCAGAAGGAAGGAAGAAATAAATATTAGGTATAGAGCAAGTGACCAAAAATTACTTGAATAATCTCAGCCTGTGCAGGATAAACAGAAGTGGACTAATTATACCAATAGGGGGAGAGCAGGATTTAAGTGTGAGAAGTCAGAGGAGGGAGGAGATTTTCAAGAAACAGCTGAAAGATGAGAGCGTCTAACCATTGAAGGAGTTGACTGTAGGTTTCTAGTCCAAGCATAGGTGTCCTGAAGTCAAGGGATTTAAGGCAAAAAGAAAAGCCAGAGGGGAAAATGGGACCAGGCGAATTAGTCAACAATCTTGAGAGGGTTTGAGGATTCAGAGGCCATGTTAAGAAAGTTGAGTTTTATGTCCAATCAAGTGGTGTTTTAAGCAGTAGAGCATCATGGTAATATTTGTTTTTTAAATGACGCAGGCCACAGCATGTCAGATAGTATGGGATGAAGAGACCCATTAGGTTTGTGTCATATTCACAGCAGGAATCCATGGGGTTTGGGGCTCCAGCAAAGGAGATGTGATGGAGAAGCACGAGGATACTAGCATTATTTGGGGATTTTGATGAATATTGTATTGGTGGATTTGACGTGTGAAGAAATAGGGAGCCAAAAGTAAAGAATGACTGACTTATTCTTTGTTTATTACCCAAGTCCGTTCATTTTTGCTCACTACCCCAAAGTCAGTTCATTTTGAATCGTTCAAAAAAACCCAAGCCATTTCTTTTCATGTGTACTTGGTCTTTTTTATTTATGCCACAAATGATAAATATTATCTTCCCTGAGATGAGTTGTATGTCATTATAAGAAATAAAAGCACACGCTGCTCTTACAGCAAGGTAATAATTCAGATCATTTTAATATTAAAATATTTTAACTTAAATTGTGTGGTTTATTATTATTATTATTATTATTATTATTATTATTACTATTACTATTACTATTATTATTTGGTGGTACTGGGGGTGGAACCCAGAGGCTTTCTACCACCGAGCTATACTCCCAGACCTAGTTTTTATATTTTATTTGGAAACAGGGTCTCACTAAGTTGCTGAGAGCCTCACCAAGTAGCTGAGGCTGCCTTCGAACCTGTGCGATCCTCCTGTCTTAGCCTCCCATGCGCGGGGATTACAAGCATGCGCCACATGCCTGGCTTGAAGTCTACTTTTTTAAATGTATACATCTGAAAATTTTCCAAATAGAGTTTTTAGATTTTCCTAATTGAGTTTATTTTAAAAGGTAGCTTTGAATTATTTTCTAAATGAAGCAGCTTAAGAAACCCAGATGAATTCTTAACTCTATAATGTTTCCAAAGGTAATAGAATTTTTAGCACACTAATGCTTAATTAAAATGTACATAATCCTATACAATTTTGTAGATTTTTCAAATTTCTCTTATTTATTTGAAGCCTTTTTTGTTAGAGGAAAAGTAATCTCAATTGAATTTATCCCCATATTACAAATAGTTAAGATAACATTAGACATATTTTGGACATATGTAGCCACACTGTGAGTGAAATAGGAGCAATGTTTTATGAATCTAACAATCTCCATAGGTGAGTAGTAGGTTTTCCAATTTTTAACAAATATAAACGTATTCCCATTTATGTCTGATAAAGTATGGAGCTATCATTAATATGCCTATTTGAATTCACCATTAACATTCTTAAATGCATATTTGGCCAGAAATATGTCTGTGTCATTCATATTTTATCAAATGTCTCAACTGATGGGGTTTGGAAAGGAGAAAGATGGCATTCTATTCAACTACATCCAGTGTTAACTTTACTAAATATTGGGAAAATTTCACAAGCCAGCATTACAAGCAGAAACAATCACATCTGCCCTTTTACTTCTGTATAGCACCATGTCAGAAAAATATCTCATCTGCCAATAAGTGGTTTTGCTAGCCCCCTTTGACATTTCTGAGCATATATTCTCACGCTCCATTAGAGGTTTCTTCCCAAACCAACAATGCTCTTCTCTGTTGTTTTCAAATGCCTCCTAATGCAAAAGGTTAATGATCAATAAAATGCACTGAAATGGTACTTTGTATTGCCATACCTCATCTATTTCTCTTTTCATTCAATCTCCACATAAGTCTCATGTTTCCTGAGCAGCTTTTTGTTTTGTTTTGTTCTTAGGTTTTTTGTTTTGTTTTTTTATACTTAATGAAGAGTAACTAATGTGGTATTTTCTCTTTATAAAGTAGCACTCTAAAAGACTTCAATCTATGGGGACCAGTTACTTTCAATATGCCTTTCACCTGCTCTGTGACAGTAGTGAACTCACCATTGGACAATTACGTGCCTTTAAAAATTAAAGCTTGTGTTGGGCGTGGTGGTGCATACCTGCCATCTCAGTACTTGGGGAGCTGAGACAGCAGGATTACAGGTTGCAGGCCAATCTCAACAACTTAACAAGGCCCTCAACAAAGCAGCAAAGCCCTGTTTTAAAATAAAAAGTAAAAAGGGCTGAGGTGTAACGGGAGACTGAATGCCCTATTTAAAACTAGCTTAGGCAACTTGGCAAGACCCTCTCTTTAAAAAATAATAAAAATAAATTGTATGACGGTTTGACCTCATAGGAATTATTTTTTCACAAGTAATTAATTTTTCTAAGATGTAAGTACTAAATAGGTTTGTGAACTTTTACTCAGATTTAAATGTAAATAACATTCACCACATTAGGGTAAGGTGTATTTATCTTCAACACAAGTTTATCAGTTTATCAGAGTCTTTTATAGGTACCATTTTGCTGTTAATTGTTTGAAATAAACCAGTTTAGACCCCATAACCACTTACTGCGGCTTAGGTCCAAATTCAGCTGAAGACGAGAGTGAATTCCATAACTGACTTCCAATACCTGAATAGTGCTGGGCTTACTAGAGATAGATGCTGTATGGGATCTGTAAACAAAAGCAGCATATTTACCATCATCGAGAAATTTTGAACTAAATTTTTTCTAACTAATTTTAGACAAAGTGGATTGAGGAACTTTTCTTATAAGCTAATTGACATTAAATTTCAAAAATCTGTCTTTATTCATTTTATTACAATTCTTTTATTTATTTATTTTTTTGTGTGGTACTGGGGTGGAACCCAGAGGCCTTCTACCTCCGGGCTATACTCCCAGACCTATTTTATACTTTATTTGGAAACAGGGTCTCACTAAGTTGCTGAGAGCCTCACTAAGTAGCTGAGGCTGGCTTCGAACCTGTGCAATCCTCCTGTCTCTGCCTCCCAAACGCGGGGATGACAAGCATGCGCCACCACGCCTGGCTATTACAATTCTTAAAGCCCTAAAATCTCAAGACAGATTTGTCTATGTAAAAATATATATATATATATATATATATATATATATATATATATATATATATATATATACCCAAAGGAGAGAATTATCTGGGAATTTTTTTAAGGTGGCACTGGGAAAGGAACTCGGGAATTCTTCTGATCTACACCTTCAACTCCTATTTACTTATAGATTTGTTTATCTGTAGGTTCTGAGTAAGTCACTGAGGCTGGTCTCAAACCTGTGATTCTGCTCCTCCTATCTCAGCCTCCCAAGTGCTGGGACCCAGGCTTGTGCCACTTCACCTAGGTTCTGTTTCTCTGCTGTTCTGGTGCCATTTTACTGTGTGGAGGTACAGAGCAGTAAATTTTGAGTAGGATGCTAATAAATTAACATCTTGACTTATTTTTGGACAGGTAGTCTACTGAATCTAAAACAAAGATTTTCTTCTTTCTTTCTTCCTTCCTTCCTTCCTTCCTTCCTTCCTTTCTTTTTATTTTATTTTATTTTTTTTTGTATTGGAGAGTGAACCCAGGACGTTTTACCTCCAAGCTAAACCCCCACACTGGTTTATTTTTAGGTTTGAGATGGTGTGGCTAGGTTGCTGAGAGGCTGTTCTTGAACCTGCAGTCCTCCTGTCTAGACCTCCCACATATTGGATTAGAGGCATGCACCTTGGCATCCAGCTTATTTTTAATTTTAATAAGCCATCAGATTCTGATAACCTATATTTTCCCCAAAAGTCATTCATTTTCCCTTTATTTTTATATATGTTGATGCCTCATTTCTAAAACAGCCTTTTGAAATGTTATTTTCATATACATTTCAATTTATTAGTATTTTGTGGCTGATAAATTTATTCTCTATTTTCTAGCATATCACTGATAGAATTTAATATTAAGGTTTATTGTGAATGGCTATTTTACACAGTTTTCAGATGATTGGCCTGAATTTTAAAGGTGGGTTAAATGCAACAAACAATTATATCCATGATGAAAAGCACTTAATGGCATGTTTTTTGTTCATTGGTTGCAGTTCTGTTTTCCTTCAAGTATTTTCTTTAAAATAATATATAAGCTGTGTTCTGGTGCACACCTATAATCTCATTATTTGGGAACTTGGACAAAGGGACCATAGGTTTGAGACCAGCCTCAACAACTTAGTGAGGCCCTCAGCAATCTAATCAGACCTTTTTTCAAAATAAACAAGTAGGCTGGAGGTGTAGCTCAGAGGTTCAACCTTTAGTAGGCCTCCCCAAAAAAAAGAAAAGAAAAGAAAAAAAATATCCTAAATCTTCTAAGTCTCAATTTCAGGAAAAGTGATTAGCATAAATAATACCAGCAATGGGTCTGGATAAAACTCTTGTATCACAAACCTTCATAATACTAGATCAGTTAAATGTGCCAGTTTCCAGGAGTGAACCTTCTCCCGAAGATGTCAGTAAGTGATACTTTATTTTGTGATGGAAGAATGTTTTCACAGTGTGCCTCTGAGAGTAGCAGATGCCATGCCTTGGAGGAAGGGGTGAAGACAGAAAGATTAATGCGATATAGCTGAGTTAAAAACAAAGGGGGCGGGGGTTTCATAAGAAAGAGTTTCCATTTAAACTTATTTTGGAAGATTGCATAGGAGTTCTCGATGGTGTCCATAAAGAGCTCTAAGAACTTATATTTTACTTGAACTCTTTTTTCTATAGAGAAAGGTCAGTCCTGAAGTTGGTCATGGTGGCACACTCCTCTAATCCAAGTATTTGGGAAGCTGAGACAACAATCTCAGGTTGGAGGCCAGCCTCAGCAACTTAGTGAGGCCGTCAGCAATTTAGTGAGACCCGATTTCAAATTAAAAAGAGTTGGGGGTGTAGCATGGAGATAGAATGCCCCTGAGTTCAATCCCTAGTACTACTAAAAAAAAAAAAGTAAAGAAAGAAGGAAGTGACAGGAGGGAAAAAATCCTGTAACTAAAATTGAAAGAGCTTACAATCCTTATATCTTGGATAAGTTTGTAAGGTTTCATTTTTTTCCAGCTTCTGCATTTCATTTTCAGAGAGGCCCTTAAAAACTTTATTTTTTAATCTTCAAAAACGAATATGTTTCTCTTTATGAATTTTTCAAATGCTCCTCTGATGCCAGTGATTTTTGCTCTTTGCCCAGCCTAAAATCAGCCTCGTACTTTCATAGTTCAACACAAATGCGAGATTCAAAAGAGGGAAAATACTTAGGGCACATGAACTTTGTGGAAAAGAAAAGGAGAGAAACAGAATCAGGACCCAGAGAAGGAAAGAGAACACAGGTGTGACAGATGGCTGTGTAAGGAAGGGTCAGGCAGAAAGAAAAAAAAAAAAATTAAGAAACGGCTGGAAAGAGATGTGAGTGACACCTGTAGGTCAAAGTTGTGAAGGAGGCACCTCAGAAATAATTTAGAACAGTGCAGGAGCCCAGCGCTGTGGTGACACACACCTGTGTATCTAGTACTTGGGAGGCTGAGGCAGGGGGATCACACGTCAGGACAAGCCTTGGCAATTTAGCAACATCTTCCTCAGCAACTTAGTGAGACTGTTTCAAACTAAAAAATAAAATAGGAAGATGAGCGTGGTGGTAGATGCTGCTGATTTCATTACTTGGGAGGTAGAGGCAGGAGGATCGCAGGTTCAAGACCAGCCTCAACAAATTAGCCCCTCAGCAACTTCATGAGAAAAACCCATTTAATCCCATTTACTAAAACTAAAAATATAATAAAGCAATATTTATTTGAATTTTAACTTATTTATTCAACAAAAACTAAGGACAAGGTGCCACTCAGGGTGCTGGGAAATAGATTCCATGAGAAATGCAGAAAACAGTATTACAAAGTTGTGTGAGATTTTGCTATGTCAGAAAAGTTGGGAATGATAATCCTTTTGTTGCTCTGAGAGCCTCAGACTAGATTCTGTCAAAGAATTTTCTTTTACCATTATCATTCTGGTTACTAGTAGATCACCGTTAAGTTCAGAGAAGACCTTGATCCAAAATAACAAATCCCCTTTTGTTAATGAGTGATATCTAACCTTTGCTACCTCAGAGACTATAAGGAGCTCATGGAAGCAAATTCTCCCTCCCCCTCAGTAAAAAAAAAAAAAAAAAAAAAAATGTCATTTAATTTTTCACACAGATTATGGGGGCATGTGGATCTCCTCAAGCCCATTCATACAGCTTAAAGCTTTGGCCCAAATCAGCTCTGTGAATCCTTAATAAGATTAAGGATAATATGCTATCAGATACTTACTGGGATATTTAAAAATTACAAACCCATTATTGTTTTATCCATTCAGTGATTTTACTCACTGCGTATTTAATTGAATAGTAATGTTCTTATATGCTTAATACTGCCTAGCAGCACTGTTATTCTCAAAATAAACTTTTACATGATTAGTTAATATGTGAATTTCATGAAACCAATCAAATGGGCCCTCGTGACTGAAGGAAGCTCGATAACTATGTAAAATTTAGCATCAAACATTTGTGCATTTGCTGAACATCAGTCCCTTTGGGGTTTTATCAGGACTTGACCAAACAAGAGGAAATTTGTTTTTTGTTTTTGTTAGGGCTGAAAGAAGATTTGGTTCTATAATGATTAAAAACTTAAGTTTTATATAAAACAAGGAGAAGCAAAAATAAACTGTAAGATTATCCATATTACATTCTGATGTGTTTCCTTTGTGAATTGCAAGGTTAGATATCAATTAAAAGGAAAAGCTGTTTTCTCCTTGTTGAATTTCAAAAGATAAGAGGCTGAATCCCTTGCTTACCTGTGAAGTGTCTGTGATCCTTTGAATCCCCATATGAATTAGTGTATCTTTAAGTTGACTAACAGTTTAATTTTTGTAAATGGCATCAGTAACTTTTGATGTGATAAGTAAGCATTGCCAACATTAGTTCCGGTCTTGCGAGACCAAATGATAATATACTTTTAAGTGGGAGAGAATCTGTGTGAAGCAAGGCTTTGAGATAGAATCAGCTCACTAGAGATCTTATGGTGATAAATGAAACTTTACTACCAGAACTGCCTCTTTGCGACTCAAATCTTTAGATCCATGTATTGCTCCTGTCTCCAGTTAAGTAGTTACAGGAAATACAGAATTTCCTTTGCCTATTTATATTTTTTATTTCTGATACTGCAGTTTAATTTGGAGGTATCCTACCTCCAAGCCACACCCCACTCCATTTTCTTTTTATCTGAAACAAGGTCTTAAGTTGCTCAGGGTCTCTCCAAGTTTCTGAAGCTGGTCTTGAACCTGTGATCCTCTTGTTTCAGCTTCCCAGGTACTGGGATTATAGGTGTGTGCTACCACACACCACACAGAACTTTTTCTTTTGATGTTACTTACTTGTTGCAACTGCAATTCAGATAACTTGTGACTTTTCAAGTTTATAGCATTCTAAATATCAAACTAGCATGAAATGTATGTTTCCATGTGGGCCTCTCAATCAGTCATTAGCTCTTAAAATTATGAAAACCCAGCCGAGCGTGGTGGCACATGCTTGTAATCCCAGCATTTGGGAGGCTGAGACAGGAGGATAGTGGTTTGAGAACAGCCTCAGCTACTTAGTGAAGCCCTTTGCAACTCAGTGAGACCCTGTTTCAAAATAAAGAATAAAAAATAGGGCTGGGGAAGTAGCTTGGAGGTAGAATGCACCTGGGTTCCATCCCCAGTACTGAAAAAAATTTATGAAAACCAAAAGCATTTAAATAATTCAATAAGATAAAAAAAATAGTACTTGAGAGGTTGAGACAGGAAGATCACAGGTTCGAGGACAGCCTCAGCAATTTAGTTAGACCCTGTTTCAAATAGGAAATAAAATAGGACTGGGGGTGTTCTTCAAAGATAGAATGCCACTGAGTTCAGTTCCCAGTATCAACAAACAAACTAACAAACAAACTTGACATTAAGGCAGAGGTATACACTATATTTAATTTCTTTTTAATCTTAAAATTATAAGCCGGGCGTGGTGGCGCATGCTTGTAATCCCTGCGCTTGGGAGGCTGAGACAGGACGATCGCACAGGTTTGAAACCAGCCTCAGCTACTGAATGAGGCTCTTAGCAATTTAGTGAGACCCTGTTTCCAAATAAAATATTAAAAAATTGGTCTGGGAGCATAGCCCCGAGGTAGAAAGCCTCTGGGTTCCACCCCCAGTAGCACCAAAAAAAAAAAAATTATATATATATATATATATATATATATATATATATATATATATATATACATACATACATATATATAGAAAAATCCATGTCATTTAAAAAAGTTTTTCACTTTTACAATGCAAAGTATCAAACTTTTAAAATTTAAGTAGCTCAATATATGGTGTAAAACTTACTTTTCTGCATTCCGTTTCCAGGAATGTAGCAGATAAGAACCTAAGATCAATCCTTCTTTTGAAAATAATAAATAAGTAAAAGTCAAGAATTGCATATGTCTAACGAGAAATTGTGCACATAATCTACCTATCTGAGGTCAGTACTTCAGTGTAAAAAGGAACGGGAGAGTAAGCGACACATGGCAGCTAGCTGTTGCCTGGAGGGTACATGCAAACCACAATTGTACTGAATGGAATTCTTTCACCTTTCACAGTGCTGAGGTAATGTGGGCACTGAAAGGGGGAGGGGAATCCTGAGGCTGAGTCAAATTGGGAAAGTCTCGAAGCAGAGATCTTTCTTAGAGTCAGGACCCTAAAATGCTATATTATTCCTGGAAGCATGAATTAGCAATAACTTTGGCCCAGGTAAAAACAAGGAAATGGCTCCAAAGTTGGTACTGCCTGGGGAGGAAAATCTCTCCCCCAAAAGTCTATAATCACAAGCTGACATGAGCATAGGTTTACATCAATTCATGTTATATGGTCAGTCTAAATACACCTAAAGCCGGAAAATTATAATTTAGCATTTTCTAATGTAGTTCTATACTTAAGACCCCTGCCAAAAAAAAAGATGGCAAATCCTACCAGGGGGGTTTGTCTGGTACCTCTAGGAAGTGCTGTATATAAATTCCTCAGCAAAATGGGCAGCAGGTAGTTAAAGCTCCATAAATGGCATAAGAAATCAAGGCACTATGGGCAAAAGCCAGTAAAGACAACAGGAATAACAACTAGATTCATCTGATATTTGAAATGTATAAATTGTCACCACTGGAATTAAAGTAGTGGTAGTAGTTACTGTAGAGAATCATTACTGTAGAGAACACTTAGCAAAGTTTGTTGTTATTGTTGTTGTTGTTGTGTGTGTGTGTGTGTGTGTGTGTGTGTGTGTGTGTGTGTGTTACTGGAGATTGAACCTAGTAGAAAAACCATAGGTCTAAACCCCCTAGGCTATTTTTCACTTTGAAACATAAGCTCTCTAAGTTACCATGAGCTGACCACAAATCTGTGATTTTACTGTCTCATCCTCTCAAGTACTGGCCTTATAGATGTGCACTATCATGCCCAGTTCTAAGTATTATTTTTTATTTTTTGAATATATAATATTATTTTATACTAAAGTAGAACTTATTATAATAAACTTACCAAAGTTTCAGAGTGGGGTACTATCAGAGAGGACACTATACATGGCAGAATATTTTATTTAATTTAAGGTGGGAGTTAAAAACATTGACTTAAAATTGGACAATCTTGCAATGTAATTGCTCAGTGTTTCAATAAGTAATGCATTTAAACACTTAGCTTTGCATTTTTATCTGCGTGTTTGTATTACCAAAACCCTTAATAAGTTGCTGTAGAGATTGAGACAAACCATGTAAAATACTTATCACAACTCACCATATAGCAATCTCTTCCTTCATGGTATCTATAATACCCATTGTTCCTTTTCCAGAGCTAGCCTGATAAAACAGTAATTTATTCCTTTATATTTTATGGAGAAGGTAACACTGCCCCCTACTATGGTAACTTCTCTGACATCTCATTTATTTACTTTTAATAGGTTTATGGCAACCCCATCTCCATATGAGTAAATTGGACCTTTATGCATTTAAGTCTATGATGCTTGATAATACACCAAGTCTGAGGAAAATCTAAGGACTTATTTTTCAGATAACAATACAGTGCAAGGGCCACACAATCCCACATTTTCACCCTCCTTGGACTCCCCTGTCTCTGTACTCATGGAAATACCCTCTTTATTTCTGGTCACCAAGGTGACTCCTATACCCTGGCCCCATCTTGACAAATACCTTATCCACTTCCATTTAATGACTATACCCCTGAATTATTTCTAAAGGGAAGAGGAAGAGCCATATCAATTATGAGAAAAATTAGATCAGTTAATCTCAAGCCAAACTGAAAGGACCTTTTTATTTTCAATTCTAAAATATACAATATTCTACTTTTTTAAGTCCCCCAAGTACTATCCAAATGTTAGAATCCACTTTGTCTCTAAGGATATTAGTAGGTGACCTAATTTAAGAAAATGATTGTAGCTGGGCATGGTAGCAAATGTTTGTGATCCCAGTCTTGGCTGAGACAGAAGTATTGCAGGCTAGAGGCCAGTTTTAGAAACTTAGTGAAACCTTATTTCAAAATAAAAAATTTTAGAAGTCGGGCACGGTGGCGCACGCTTATAATCCCCGGCATTCAGGAGGCTGAGACTAGAGGATTGTGGTTCCTGGCCAGCCTCAGCTACTTAGGCCCTCTGCAACTTGGTGAGACCCTGTTTCAAAACAAAAAAAAAAAAAAATTAGGGCAGGGGGTGTAGCTCAGAGGTCGAATGCCCCTGGGTTCCACCCCCAGACCCACACACACATACACACACAAAAAAAATTTAAAATTAAAAAGGGCTGGAGGTGTATCTTGGAGGTATATCTTGGGTTCAATCCCCAGTATCACAAAAACACACACAAAGAAAGTAATTGATTATATCATGGAGTTCATTTCTATAAGTAAATAAAACCTTATTCTCAAAGAATCCCAGAATTTTGAAAAGTTTTCATTAAAGTGATGTCTTCATTTGATTTCTTATTAGAATTGCAAAGCAGTATAGGCTTTGTTTATAGAAACTGTTGTTTGAGATTTGCTGGCTGATTTATTTGAAAAAGTGATTAATTTATTCATACTGTTCCTTTGCCAAATGTCCAAAAATCTAAAGACTATGTGAATAATAAAAACTTTGCTAGAGTATGTACCTAGAATGGAATTTCAGGGCTCTTTAAAACTTAGTTGGACAATATTCTCTTGGGTGGTGTGAAAAAGAACTTTTATGGCATTTCAAAATGTTTACTTTGGCACATAAGAATCATGATTAAGACAACGTAGGGAGACTTCCAAGAAGAGACTGAAATCTGAGGAAATTATTGATGTCCTTTAGTTATATTTCTGATGTTTTCTTTAGTAAAGAAAAATCACAACCAACCTCAGCATGTCCACATTTGGTAAAGTACACACCACTCTGTCTAAAGACATCATCTTCTTTATCTCCTAAATTCTTCTGAACAGAACATGTTAAGCTATACTACATTTCTATGAAATTTTCATTTATGGCTGAGACTGTGAAATCCTGATATAGGAGCAGCTAATATCCTAGTTTTCAGTGAATGACACACTTCGTCCCCTGGATAGAGATGAACCTTTATCCAATCTTCTTTATTCCATGACATAATCCCATATGAAATTTCTTCTCTAATTTTCTTTTTATTACTCAGAGTTTATTAAGAAAGAAATGTCCGTTAAAACAATACACACAGTGAGAGCATTGAAACGAGCATTGCAGCCTTTTTATACATTGTGCTAATGTTCTCACTAGCTTGCAAGTGTGCTTTAGAACAGTAACCACTTCCTCTCCTGCACATGGAGGCTCTATTTGAGAAATTCTTGATTGCTTTTGGAAATATCACTCCAGTGCTATAACTTTTCAGCAGCTTTGCTCCACTTATGTTGGCTCCAAAGAGGCAGAAGGTACGGATTGTCATGTTCTCATAGAAATACAATGAGAAATAGTCCACGGTCCACAGGATTTAGTAGAACTGCATAGGTGTGATGCCTTTTCTACATAATTTACAGTTGGCAAATGAGCGTGAAGATCTGGGGGAACCCATCATTTTTAGAGACAAGTATTTCACTGCAAGCATCTGCTACAGCTGCTGAACAGGTTGATGTACTGCTCAGTCGTTGCATTCAGTCTGAGAAAAATATCTGTTTGGAGACACAGCTACACGAGTCTCACATGTCAGATGTCACACAAGGAAGCTTTTGTGAAGGTGGTCTTTCAGATTTGTATTCTTAATTCAAATACTTATTTCGTTGGATGCAGAACAATTACCATAAATATTGTTAAGTTTTATAAAGAGAAATGATTCTGTATCATGAGAACAAGAATGACATTGGTTCTTCTCCATGATCAAAAGCTTAGGTGGGGAGTCATACTATGAAGCAGTACTTATCGGTTAGATGACCTTGGTGATTTTATATCAGCATAAAATAACCTTTAACTTTTTTGTGGTACTGGAGATTGAACCAAGGGGAATTCAACATATAAGGTATACTCCCAGCTCTATTTTTCTATTCTTTACTTTGAAACAGGGTCTCACTAAATTGCAGAAGGCCTCACTAAGTATCTGAGGCTGGCCACGAACCCACAGTCCTCCTGTCTCAGCTTCCCAAATACTGGTATTACAAGCATGTGCCACCATGCCCAACTAACTTTGAGAATTAAAATACAAAAGTAGCAAGGCACAGTGACACATGCTTATAATCTCAGTTCTTGCAAAGGTAAGACAGGAGTATCTGTTTCCAGGATGAGCCCAGCCTCAGCAACTTGGCAAGACCCTGTCTGAAAATAAAAAATAAGTAGAGCTGGGATGTAGTTCAGAGGCAGAATGCTCTTGGGTTCAATCCCCAGTAACAAAAATACACACACACACACACACACACACACACACACACACACACACACACATATAATACAAGTATATATATATATATAAATATATATGTATAACATAGATATATAATGCCAAAGGCATATTTATTTATAATATAAATAACATATAACATATGTATACACTTATAATTTTAATTATATTATAATAAAATTATTATAAAATGCCTGCCTCTTAACTTGGTAGAAAATTACATTATAATGTAAAGAATTTACCATCATGGATGGCAAATACATAATAAGTTCACTGTAGTGCAGATCTTGTGTCAGGGCAAAATGAGTTCTTCTAATAGGGGCTTCAAATAAAAAATTATCTTCTATGTTAAAGGAATATGAGCTTTATTCATGTCCTCTTTTGCAGTTTACATGAAGGAACTCTTTCCCAAATGTGATTTTGCTATGAGGGCTTTTTTTTCTTTAGCTGAAAGAGAATCTTTCTCAAGCTAGCATGTCCAAGAACGAGTAAGGTCTATGAACAAAAAATTTTAAAAATGAAACAATTTTCTTAACATGAAATGGAATTCTTTTGGTGTTTGGATGGTGGTCTGAGAATTTTGCTGATAGCTTAGAACTGCCATGAAATATATGTATTTCACAGGTATGACTCAGCTCTGCTGGTGATACCTAAGCCAGCGAATCTGATTAAGATAGAATATATATATATACACACATATATATACATATATATGTATATATACACATATATATGTATGTATATTCATTTATTCATTTATTCATTTATTCATTTATTCATTTATTTATTTATTTTTGTGGTCCTGGGGATGGAACACAGGGGCCTCTACCTCCAGGCTATGCTCCCAATCTATTTTATACTTTATTTGGAAACAGGGTCTCACTAAGTTGCTGAGAGCCTCACTAAGTAGCTGAGACTGGCTTCGAACCTGTGCGATCCTCCTGTCTCAGCCTTTAAAGTACTGGGATTAGAAGTGTACGCCATCACACTCAGCTAAGATAAAGCCTTATTTAAATGCTGATTTTTACTACAATTAGAACTATTTTTAATAGGGATACGCTATATAAATTATTCACTAGGGCCTGGCCATTGTGGCTCATGCCTGTAATCCCAATTCTTGGGAGACTGAGAGAAGGATCACAAGGTCCGTGGCCAGTCTCAGCAATTTAGTGAGACCTTGTTTCAAAATAGGACATAAAACAGGCTGTGGAGTGGGGGAGCATTAACTTGGAGATAGAATGCCACTGGATCCACTCCTCAAGAAAGAAATTATTCACTAGATGCCTTGTAATATGCGTCTTCAGAAGATTGATCCAGTGTTTGTTTTGATTATCCACTTGAGTTTAATCCTCTTTAGCCTCCTGTCAGTCATCGGTTCAGAACTAAATAGAAATCCAGTGTGTTTGTTTCTTTTGGTTCAAGGTACAGACTAAGTCAACCCTACTAAGTTTATTTTGTTGATTCTCATGGATTTGAACTAGAAGATAATTTTAAAAAGGCAGCTTCAGGGCTAAGCCAGAGTCTTTTTTTTCTGGGGATTTGTTGTCTCTTGAGTCCTCCCCCAGGCCTTTGACGTGGAAACTTAGTCCCACTTCCATGCTCGCTTTCCTCTGCAGGCATTAGAGGCCAGTGTATTTAGTATTTCAGCCACTTTTTTTTGAACTTAAGACTTACAGAGAGAGAAACGTGAATAAGTTTAAATCTCCCTTTAAATGGTTCATGAGCATAACCGTGTGTGTGCATGTGTTGTGTGTGTGTGTGTGTGTGTGTGTGTGTGTGTGTGTGTGTGGTGCTAGGAATCAAACCCAGGGCTCTATGCATGTGACACCATTGTTCATACCCTGATAACCCTCTATATCTCTGTTTCCATTATTACTTCCCCACCAAACCATCTTGATTGTTTTACTTTCTAAATGTGTATCAGTTCTTCCCCATATTTCCAAGTTCGTGCTCACATTATTTTATTGGGTGTGCATCACCATGCCTGGCTTAACTGGATTTTCGTATGCCTTTATTGGTTCATTGTAGTCTCCCACCATAGTGTCATTCAGAGAGATAATGGCATACATGCACGTAGCAGTTGGTGACTTTCCACCCAACTCCGTTCCACCCAACTCCACCCAACTCCACCCAACTCCAAATGACAAAAAAATCTGTCATTTGTATTTGTGATATTGAAATTGGCAGTGGTCATTTCATATACGTACTTAATGTGAATGAAAGTGTTTTCCTTTATTAATTCTCCCCACCACCACCCCTACTACCTCTCCTGGACATCCTCCCTTGCTCCACTAGGATTTTTCCTCCATCATCTCACATCTTTTTTGTAAAGCAATTACCCCTCGCTTCCACATATAAGAGAGAACATACGACACCCTTCACTTTCTGTGACTCATTAATCTCACTTATAATAATGTTCTTTATTTCCATCTATTTTCCTGCAAATGACATAACTGTGTTGTTCTTTACTGCTGAGTAGAATTCTATTGTATGTATAACCCCATAATTCTTTAAGCCATTCCCTCTTGTCATTCTAATGTGGGCCATCATATGTCTGGCTTGAAATACTGCAGCAGTTTGCTGTCCCCATGATAGTCCTCTCTAGCTCATTTTCCACACTATAGCCAAAGAGATTTTTTTAAATATCCAATATGCTTATAACACACCCAACTATAATTCTTCACAACTCTTTTATTGTCCTAAAGATAAAAGCAAAATCTTCAACAAGGTCACCAATTCTATAGCTTCCAGGCCTTCCCTCCCTGTATTCCCCCTCTTGCTTCAGCACATAAATTGGTTTCCTAAGGCAAGGCCTTCTCTCTTGTTTCTCTTCTCTATATCTTATTTTCCAGTACAAATGAGATCCATTCTTATTTTCTGTTCTGAAAAACTTTCCCATCTGTGTTGTGAGAACAAGAATGAAATTGTGTCCCACCGTAGCTAAAACACATCGCCCAGTGCCTAGCATAAGTGCTTAATGACTTGAATATATGAGAGAGAAAGAAAGATGAAGTGATAAAAATTTTTTTGATAATTAGCTTCAAATGTTGGGAGCTCTTTATGAGGTACATCAGTTGTTTCTCTAAGGACGAAGGGAGGAAACATGATTAAATCTGAAGTAGATTAATTTAGACATGAAGAACTTAGCCAATAGGGACATGAGAAAAAAAATCTGTCAAAGATTTGAGTAAGATGTTTTCCTGGATATCTCTATGAGTGCTGCCTTTGAACATCTTGAAAGCTAATGATTGTGTAAAAACATATGGTGATGATAAATTCTAGTGTGCACATTATTATGTCCGATGTTTACATATAAGACAACTTATAAAATGTCCCATCTTTATATAGTTGAGTCTTCAGGATAAATGCCTCCAGAACCCTTGCATCTCTGTCTCTCCACCATTTCTTGGGGCTTAGGCTAATAAACCACCCTAGAGACACAGCTGCTAATTGTGAACTTGAACTATAGACTCTTTTTGATTGGCTAGGCAATTTGGGAGCCTTGAGAATTCACAGAATCTGGAAATTACTCTATGAAAAAAATCATTTTTATTGAAAAGTGCATAAATAACTCACCTCCACCTTTCTCTAACCAAAAGAAATCTGTATTTTGTCTCTCATCTTGCCTCCTGGAAGGACCGGAATGGGGGTCCCAACCCCTCCAGGACAAAGGACAGGTACTGGTTTGTACTATGGTTCTCTGTCTGAAACCAAGGACTAGAACCAGTCATAAAGGTTCTAGATGGAATATAATGGAGTTCATTAATATCTGATTGCTAAATTTCATAATAGGCTATAGAGAATGGTGTGGGTAGGGAGGGAACAAAATTACCTGGGTGACTCAACAATTTAGCAACATGTACAGAAGAGTTTTCATAGGTGGACAATTAGCATAGGTTACATTACCAGAAAAATAACAGTCATTACATAACTATTATTTGTAATTGTGTGATCTAAAGTTTAATCCACAAAACCACTGTTGTTGTTTACTTCGGACATTTTCCTTTTAATTATATTTTTGGAATTTTAAATCGAATTTTATCATTTGATAAAAGATAAGATGGGTATTAGCCTTTAGATCAGAGGTTCTCAAAGGGTGATCCCCAGATCAATCGCATTCATATATCACCTAGGAGCTTTCTATAAATGCGCACATCCAGTATCTGCCTTAAAATAACAGGGGTTGGGTCCAGCCCTCTATGGTTTAAGATTGTCATTCTCGTGCACCATCACATTTGAGGGTTGCTGCATGACATCATTAGTTAGACCACACATATGTCAGAACACGTCCGCTTATGGCCATTTTAGAGCAACATGGCTCAAGAGCTGTGTTCAGATATTTGTGAGTTCAAAAGTTGCTGAATGATCAGGGGCTTGGTCACCAGCCAGGTGACTTACTCTTGAGCATCCAGCTCCCATCAGGCCATTCAAATAAAGATCTCAAAGATACAGGAAATGGCAAAGGGTGCAGGGGATGGAAAGAGGGGAAGCACATGTGCTGTGCTCTTCACATCATGGAGGCTGGAAGCCAGACAGAGCAGGGGGAGGAGAAACCATGTATAATCCCCAAGTCCCCACCCCCAGGGACTCAGCTTCTCCATTTACACCCTACAAGTTTAGGCCACCATTCATTTTAATGGATTTATCCACTGCTGGGATTACAGCCCTCATGACTCAATTACAATAAATTACATTAACTCCGAACACCAATTTATGAACTCAAAGGACCTTTCTTTCCTTCTTTCTTCTTTTGGTGGTATTTGGGGTAGAACCCAGAGGATTTCTACCTCCAGGCTATCCTCCAAGACCTATTTTATATTTTATTTAGAAACAGGGTCTCACAAGTTCCTGAGAGCCTCACCAAGTAGCTGAGGCTGGCTTCAAACCTGTGTGATCCTCCTGTCTCAGCCTCCCAAGTGTGAGGATTACAAACGTGCGCCACCAGGCCCAGCAAGGGCCCATTCTATATATAACTGTAACAGCTGGTCACCCCTTAGCTTCTCTGTCCTTATGAAATATGTTTGTACTGAAGAGAAACTCCCCCTATATAATCTCAAGTAAGACTTAGAGAATGATAGATGGGAGATTTTGTAGTAATTAAGATTATAAAAGTTATGTTTGAGTTACAGAGAGTACATTTCCCCTAATAGTAGCTGCTCTCAACTCACTATTGGAAAAAATGTGGTTCTCACTTATATTTATGATATTTAACCTATCAGTCGATACCATTCAAGGTGTCTGCATATGTTAGGATTCAGCTTTTAGCCTCTTGCCACAAGGAAAAAAATAAAAGTGAGTCAACTAAAACAGAAATGTGTTTTTCTCCTTCACATAAAGAGTTCATTTATACATTTGTTTTGGGGTTTGAAGCACGTGATAGTTTGACTCTGTGGTACACCCTAAAAAGTATTCAGTTTCCACATCAAGGGCAATATAAGTTAGAAAACAAAGTTTTATGCAATTCATCATAATCAGATGGAGAGACAGTACACACAAAGGGATATACATGGGGCCTACTGCTCTGTTTTCCTGTTATAAGATATTTTACGCTGATAGGTGCTTGAGGTTCACTGACTTATGAGGGCAAAAATAGAATAGTAAAGAAATGCAAACAGACTTACTTGATGGCACATGCTTGTAATCCCAGTAATTGGGAGGCTGAGGCCAGCCTCAGCAACTTAGACCCTCTACAACTTGGTGAAGACTTATTTTAAAATAAAACATAAAATAAGATTGAGAACATAGCTCAGAGGTAGAATGTCCCTGGGTTCAATACCCACTGTCACAAAATGCTTTGGAAAAGCATCTTTCCTTGACCATTCTAAGACTTGAGAATAAACACAGCATTGTGCACTTCTTTCAATAAAATATTAAGCATGTTAGATTGAAGGTGATTGTTCTTTCAATAAAATATTAAGTTTGTTGCATCAAAGGTGTTTGTTAAAGAAATGTTAATTTCAACCTCCATTAATACAGGCCACTGTGTCCCTGGGAAGCATTTTCTTCTATCCCTAGATGTACACCAAGATTAGGATGCTCATTTGCTGCTAGACTATTTGTAGCCTGTGGGGTTGGGAGAATGTACAATCTATATCATTTAAGTTCTATCTCTTTCCTCTCTGAAATTACAGGCTCTGACTCTGGTTCTGGGAACAGTGCATGCCTTTCATTCCCTCTCCCTCTTTGGCTTTCATGACTTGTTTTGGGAAGTCTGGAGTGGTTCTAATTGGTTTGCCTCTGAATGTCACTTGGCCTTTTGTTTTTGTTGCCTTTAAGATTCTCTGCTTGGCTTCTACATTGGTCATTTTGACAATTTTCCTTAATGATTAGTTATATTATGATAATGATGAGTGATATTCATGTGTTTATTGGTCATATAAAAATCTTTGGAGATTCATTATTTTAGTCTTTTACCTATTTCTAAATTGTATTGTTTGCTTGTATTGCTAATTTTTAGGATTTCTATTTGGAATGTTAATATACCTTCAGATATAGCATTTGGAAATATTTTATCCCATTCTATCAGTAACTTTTAATTCTATTTACATTGTCTTTGGATGTACAATATTTTTCTATTTTTTATGAAGTTTGTTTATTCTTTTGTTGCCTGTGCCTTTGGAATCATATCCAAGAAATCATTGCCAATTTCAGTGTTATGAAGTTTTATGGCCCTGGTTTTCTTCTAAAAGTTTATAGTCTTAAGATTTACATTTAGGTTTTTTATCTATTTTGAGTTAATATTTGTATATGGTGTTAGGTAAGGGCCAAATTTTATTCTTTTCCATATAGTTAGTATTTTTCAACAATATTTAGTGAAAAGATTATTATTTGCTTCACCAAATGTTCTTGGAAACCTTGTCAAAAATAACTTGGCCATATATGGAAGAAAAAGAAAACAAACATATCAAAGTTAATCAGGAAACCAAGCATGGGAAGGAGGGAGGGGGAGGGAAGAGTTAGGGATTGGGTAGGGGCTGATTGGGTGATGTGTGCGTGTATATCTCCACAAGTTTTTTTTTAAATCCCATTAAGATATATGACTACAATGCACCAATAAAAATTTATTTAACCACAACAAAAAAAGAAAATAGCTTGTGGATTTGCTTTTTCTGAACATTTTTACTATTTACGAATCAGTGACAAAATAGTTACTCTGCTTTAGAAAAAAGATTTGTGTCTCATTCCAATTCATTAGACACTCAAAGCCAGCTCATCATGACTTTTCCTAGCAGCCAGCAGGTGTGATTTCCACAGATGGGCCAGGCGCCATGTTCACTAATTTTATGCTTACATTCACACCCTTATAGAAGCTGAGATAATCTAGTTGTCCCTGTTATTCAGATGAGGAGGAGTAAATGGCTTACAATTGACAAATCAAGGACATGTTATATTCAGAATACCTGAGCTCTGGACCTTCCGTTTTCAATCACTAGACCAATGATGTCATGCTAAAATAAGAAAAAGGACTACCCTAAAAGTGAGTAGTCATGGATATTGAAAATATGCTTATTATTTTCTTTTACATTATTTTTATTAGCAGGAAAGTATTTATTTTTGTTTTAAGTTTGACTGCAATATGTCACCATAAAGTACACGCCCTAGACAAAATTTGAAAGGACCCAATCTTGTAGAAAACATGGCATTTTAGCCAGGCATGATAGCAGGCATGATACACCTGTAATCCCAATACTTGGGAGGCAGAGATGGGAGGATTGCAGATTCTTAGCCAGCCTCAGCAACACCTTTAGTGAGACCCTGTTTCAAAAATAAAATAGGTCTGGGAGTGCAGTTCAGAGATAGAATGTCCCTGAGTTCAATCCCTAGTGCTGCAGAAAGGAAGGAGGGAAAGAGGAAGAATGCCATTTCACCTTTTGATTAGTACTGAACTCTTCTACAAGATGTGTATTGTTTATATATAAATATATATATAGTTATAAATACAGTTGCAATAAAAATAAATGTTTATCCTAAAATTTATTTCACACCAACCATTTTGCAAGTGGTAATCTAAGTAGAATTTTGCCATTTACCCCAAAGTCCCTTCTGTGTGCTTCTTTTCAGTCATAACCATTTTGTCCTCTTGTAAGTACCTATTACTGTATCTTTATAAAAATCATTTTTAATGTTTTTATTACCTAAATGCATCCCTAGGCACTTGAGTTTAGTCTTTTCTATTTTAATATGACATATTTTTGAAGTCTCCTTTAATGTGCAGATTCTCTCTCCATCCTTTTTTTCCCTTACAGTTTATCAGCATAATATTATTCCTAAAATTATCCTTTATAGGTGGTGACTGGCTTTGCCTGTTAAGTGAATTCAGCTGTTGCATGTGGGTTGCTATTCTATGTTCAAAGATACCTGAATCACTCTTTCTACCTCAAAGGCAACTCTTAACTTTAAGTCCTCTGATAGAAATGTCCCTCTATTTTTATTTAATGCCATTTTAGGGAAAGATAATGTTTGAAATTGAACTTAAAATTGTACTACATAGTAGGGAATGAAAGGGCTGAATAGATGAAGTGGTGCTCTCTGTAGCCTTCTAATTGTGGGTATCCCCAAATGTAATGTGCATAAAGACCATCCGAGGGCTTTATGAAAATGTAAACTCAGATCCAGTAGGACTGAATTGAGCCAGAAATCTGCATTTCTTCTTCCTCCTCCTCCTCCTCCTCCTCCTCCTCCTCCTCCTCCTCCTCCTTCTACTTCTTCTTCTTCTTCCGATGGTACTGGGAATGGAACCCTTCTACCTCCTGGCTACACTCCCAGACCTATCTTATGTTTTATTTGGAAACAGGGTCTCTTAAGCCAGTGAGGCTGGTTTAGCGCGATCCTCCTGTCTCTGCCTCCCAAGCACGGAGATTAGAAGTATGTGCCACCTCGCCCGGCAGAAATCTACATTTCTTCTTTTCTTTTTCTCTTTCTTTCTTTCTTTCTTTCTTTCTTTCTTTCTTTCTTTCTTTCTCTCTTTCTTTTTTGTGGTACTGGGGTTCCTGAAACCCCTTCTACCTCCAGGCTACACTCCCATACCTATTTTTTATATTTTTTAATTTGCAAACAGGGTCTCCTAAACCAGCGAGGCTGGCTTCAAACCTGCGGGATCCTCCTGTCTCTGCCTCCCGAGCGTAGGGATTACAAGCGTGCACCACCACGCCTGGCAAGAAATCTTCATTTCTAATGAAGGTGACTTCCAAGGTGAAGTCAGTGATGTTGGTCCACGGAACATCCTTTGAGTAACAAGACAGCACTGTCCACTGTGTCCACTTCAGTATTGCCATGGTAACTGTCCTGAGTGCTCCCACTGTATTTATATGTCTGGAAGTAGGGGGAATAAAGTGTGTGTGTGTGTGTGTGTGTGTGTGTGTGTGTGTGTGTGTGTGTAAGTGGGGTCTCAAGCACAGAAAAAATTGGTATCTATTGCAAGACACCAAGATGGAAGCCCTACAGCAGTTTTGAGCTAAAATACTTACTAACTTCTGGAGCAATCATTCCCGGAAGTTATCATTCTTCTCCTTTGAACTTTTATCACCTTTCCAATATTCCCTAGACACACCCCAATCCCTACATCTGCTCTGCCATTCTACAAAATAAAGTTCATCATAGTGATTAAAATCTGCCCAGAGAACCAATAAATCTATTCTGTTGCTTCCTGTGTAAATGAAAATTAGCATTCCCTAAATTTTGTGGACAAGAGAGAAAGTTAAGCATAGACCATGCAGGATTGTCCTGGGCTTATTATTTAATCTTAACTCTCCTCATTAAGCGTGCATTGTTAAATGAAGTAACAACCAGACTCAGAAATTACCAAGCAGGTGTTCAAAAAGACATCCGTAAGCATTTCTTCTATGGCCTAATTAGTGTTCTAATATATTTCACAGTGCACAGTCATCATTATTTCTTCTTCATTAATTGCTGATATACGGTATAATGCATCTTATAAAAACACTCCTACAAAGTTTCAGAAAATATAGCTGCAGATAAAGAAGAAATGTTATGAATGTATGCTCTTTAAAACACACAAAGTATGTATACCTATGTAAAACAACTTGTAGTCAAGGCTTGACATTTATTTCTATGTAACAAAATAAAACTGTAAATGTTTATGTTTGTCTGATTCTGCTTACTCTGTATTGTAAAATGATACTTTCTACAGGTAGAAGGATGATCTCTGATTATTGGCAGAAAGTCCTGCTGCATTTGAAATGAGGTGTTCAACTTCTCCTACCCATGTACAGAGTTTGGCCGGACATTTTTATGTAGATGGAAATCAGATTTCAGGAGAGTCAGCCTTGCAAAGATATCATAAGGATGTCTTGTACCAGCAGGGCTAACCTGTTATTTCCCTGGCTGAAGGGCCTAGTTGGAATTTTACTTGTTTTCATTGAGCCTCGGGTCCTTTATGAACAGTTGCTCTGGTTACATCTCCTCTTTAAAAGTCTGCACCCTTGAGTTACTCGGCTGTGAGAGTTGGGTCAGCTGGGCCATCTTAGAAATAGCTTGTTTTAAGTAAAATGAAATCATTAATTTTTAAAGTCATTCTCCTACAACTTTAGCAAATGAAGGGAAGGAGCTATAGTGAGTGTCCTGCACAGGTTTCTGACTGAGGTCCATAGAGTCAGCCAAATTCCATTCCTCATCCTGAGATAGGTAACATTTGAGTTCTGGTCCAACTTTCCAGCGTCTGGTTCTCAGGTCCAAGCTCCCCACCTGTCTCCCTATAAGGAAAGCAGAGATGAAAGTCCAAGAGAGTGAGAATTGAATTTAGTACTATAATTTGTATATAATTTGAACACTTTTAGTGGTTTCTCTTTTTTTTAAAAGGTGCTTATTTTTTTGGTTGATTGGGCAGGTATGGTAAAGATGAGCTTGAAGTTAATACAGTGTCTATTTATGAATATCAATTAAGTATCTGTAGGACTTAGAAGTAATCAGAAGTTCCAAGATTAAAGTTATCAGGAATAATTGATGGTGCATATTTGGGGATGAGAGTGGGGAACAAACCAGTAGAGGATGTCAGTGTTGTTGCTCCCATTTTATTACTTTGATGTCCTTCCAACATGAATCATTTTGATACTGTTTTTAAGTTTTAGAGTCTCCCTGATTCAAATATGCACCTTTTTTTCTTTTATCACCATGACTTACTTGTGAAAATAACATCTGAGAAATAAGAGCAAGTCAGAGGCTTTAAGTATCTTAAATGTTCTCTATTTAAAAAAGAGAGACTACAAAATCTAAGGGGAAAAAGGTACAATTGATGTAACACAGGATCTGTCATGCTAACTATCACAAAATGCACTAGAAAAGGGAACAAATGAAAACAGAGATTCAGACTAAATTGGTGAAGTAATTTTGTATTTTCCACAGTAAGACTTTGGCAGTGAAGTTGAATGTCTGGCATGGGTCCATCTAATTCAGTTTTTGGAAACTTTCCTTTATAAGCTTCTGTGATAATGCCTATAAAGCAAGTTACAAAGAACTTTTAAATCATTCCAATTATTTAAGATTACTTCAGTTATTTAATATGATTTGAAGACAGTTTTCTTAATTTATATATACAACCCAGAAACCTACAGATATGGTGAAAAGAAAGTTACCCCCAAATAAAGTATAGTTCATGAAATTAGAGATTGAGGACAGAATCTAAACTGACTACCAATGGTGCTGAAGATAAAGCAATTTAGTAGATGAGGCATGACAGTCTGTTTCATGAAATTGTTTAGAATGGATCTCTAGATTTGACAATTTGTTAAAATCGTCTGGGCAACAGTGGACCTAATATTTGGTCTTGAGGCTCCTCATTCTAGGAAGCGAAGGTCGATAAGTAAAAGCATGACACCACATAGAAATGTCACTCAGTGGAAACTGTATCTGAAATAGCCATTTATTTTGACACATATTGGAGACTAAAGAATAATACTTGTTTGTTCAGTGTGTAACACATTATTGAATGATGTCAAACAGAATAATATCAGGTCGAATGCCTGCAAGCCTCTCAACAGACTTTTGATGATCAGGGAAGGAATTCAAGTACATGTAAAGTCCACAGCACAGCTATTGTTTTTAAAGAGCCAACCTGCCCTGAAGCTAAAATATTACTGTACAGTGAGTAGCAGAAAGAGTAGTGGGGAATAATTGCTCTGAAACTTTGGGCGTTTGCTCTCATGATAACAAGATATAAAGATTTAACTGGTCGGATATGCAAAACTATGTTTTCCTGCAGAGTCTATATCTCCAGATTTTTTTTTAAATCAATAAATAATTTTTAATGGGGGCATTATGATATATAAGCAAGGGCAATCAAAACAGAAAGACAGCTGCCTCTCATATAGTTGAGATTAGTTTAATTGGTAGACATTATTTTGGGGTTAATGTTTTGGCCCTCCAATTCACAATTATTTGTGCATTAAGTTTCAATTCGGGCTTTCCTGGAATATTTTTGTCTCTATGGAATAAGCTGATTGACCTCTTTATTAACTAAGTCTAGGAAAGCTATTGTGCTTTATGACCTCTGCAGTGATGTCCACCCATGTTAATGAACCATGAAGGGAGGTTTAAAAACCCATTAAAATAGCAGTGCATTGCCTACCTGAGTGACAAGACCTCTTCTGTAATAAATGACAAGGATCTCACATATTGAAAACCTCTTTGTAATCCACAGACCAAAATAGCTTGAGGATGTGGTTCTTCTGTGACAAACGACCACTTTAATATTGAAAGCTTATTATTTTATGGATTGCTTTTACCAAATATTTTGAACTGTATATATTTTTGTTGTTGTTTTGTTGTGGTGCTGGGGATTGAACCCAGAGATATTCTACCTCTGAGATACACCACCAGTCTTAAGCTTATCTTAAAGCTATACCACCAGCTCGATTTAAAAAAAAAAAAAAAACTTTTGAAACAGAGTCTCACTAAGTTTCTGAGGACCTCACTAAGTTTCTAAGACTAGCCACAAACCTGAGATCCTCCTACCTCCGGGCTACACACAGACTCTATATATATATATATATATATATATATATATTTTTTTTTTTTTTTTAATTTAGAAATGGTCTCTTAAGCCAGCGAGGCTGGCTTTGAACCTGCACAATCCTCCTGTCTCCGCCTCCCAAGAGCAGGGATTACAAGCATGCGCCACCACGCCTGGCTTTTTATTTAAATCTTGAAACAGGGTATTGCTAGATTCTCACTGATTGCCAAGGTTTATTTCAAACCTACAACACTCCTGTGTGTGCCTCCCAAGTACTGAAATTACAGGCATGTACCACCACCCACCTTCATGCTTGTTTTGGTTCTCTGATTACTCTACTTCCTCTGGCTGACTTGTGTGCATGTGTGAGTGTCAGTGTGTGTGTCTGCCCAGAAGGAGTATTACTCTGTGGCTTGTCACAGAAAATCATGTGGATTTTCTTCCCCCCAAGCAACTCTCAGTTTTTCGTTTATGACCAATAATCCTTGTTTCTATGCTGCTCCCAAAGTTAAGGCAGAAACCAAAAACAACAAAGAATTCTAAGAAAATGTACAAGAACCAATCAAAATTGCTTATGTTTACTATACAGATCTTATTTACAGATTTCAGAATCAGTGCTCAAAAATTCAAGAACTGAGCTAGCCTATCTCTAAAGTTTCAGGTTTGATTTTAGAGACTTTAATATTGCAGGGCCAGAAGCTTTTTTTTAAGCCTCTATACAGATAGTATTCAGATTCTGAGACTCAAATGTAACATATTTAAAACCTGATAGGAAGTTGTTGATTTAAATTTTCTTTCACAGAATAACTAAGTTGACAGAAATCAAATATTCTCAGATGTGAAAATAGAAAGCTTTATTGTATGAAATTTTCTTTCAAACACTAACTTAAAAGTACATTCACCAAAAAAATCAACAAAATACTACCTAGTGTGAAAAACAGCCATGGTTTGAGGCCAATTTTGCTCTATGAAATTTTAGATTATACCGCCTTCTCAGTATGTGTCCATTTCTCCCAAGAATCAATTATCAAAAGCTTGCTCTGCTTATTTTGCAGTAATAATTAAAGCGACATTTTTCCCCTTGAAAAACAAATTTTATTTATTTATTTTGCTCATACTTTACTGAACTCCCCTTTTCCCTAGGTGGAGTTTGTCTGACTTTAAAATCTAATGGTATGAGTCTAATCCTTAGAATCTAATAAAGATTCTATCAGTATAAAATCTTTATCCTTAGGCAGAAAGAGAACCAATTCAATTATGATGTGGGTTGAAAAATTGAAAGGCTTTTTAACTTGAGGGTGGAAAAGTTGTAGTATATATTAAAATGGTTAGTACAAAATCCTTGCATCCTGGCTAACACATGCTAATATGTTCTTTTGTTACCCTCTAATTTATATGATTCATGTAAGCCTCCAGCCAGCGAAACACATTACTAAATTTCGGGTGCATTAAAAAAATAGCAATGCAATGAATTGTGAAGTTATTAACATCTGTGTCGACTCGTGTTATTAAGCCATTCACATCAAGGCTGGTCGTACGAGGCAAGAAATATTATAATGAAGTACAACAGGATTTAATCAGGATTCCTAAAGGTCATCAAAGCATCATATGACACTCAACCATGCATAACTGCAGTCTGAAATAAATACCTAACATGACATATTAAGAATCCATTTAATAACAGGTCCATGTGCTGTTTCTATTAATGAAGAAATTCACCATTCAAGTGTTGGAGATCAACTGATTCTGGTCTCAAATCACATTTTGCTGATCTCTAAATTAATTAATTACATATTAACAAGATAGAATTCAAGCACAAAGGACATTTGCTTATTTACTGTCTGTTTAATGTGCATTGTATAGGGGAGCCACAGGCTAGTTCAATTTAAGTGACCAGTAATTTATTAATATTTTCTTACTTATGATGATGTTTTATGAACTCAGGAAAAAGTGTGCTGATTTTAACACTATTTGATATTAGTAACACTGCAAACATTTGACCCCTTTGAATATTTCACATTAACAGGCTAAGGACTGATATGCCTTCTCATTGGGTTAGGAGGCTTTAGTGGGAAAGAATCACAAAGTGATTCAAAGAGAGAGAGAGAGAGGGAGAGAGAGAGAGAGAGTCATGCATCTAACTTTTAAAATGTGCAAGTTCTCGCCAGGCGTGGTGGAACAACTTGTAATCCCCACGCTTGGGAGGAGGAGACAGGTGGATCATGCAGGTTCAAAGCCAGCCGTGCTGGCTAAAGAGACCCTGTTTCCAAATAAAATATATATAAAAAATAGATCTGGGAGTGTAGCCTGGAGGTAGAAGGGTTTCCAGGAACCCCAGTACTGCCAAAAAAATAAATAAATAAATAAAATGTGCAAGTTTTGCAATTGCTTTAGAGGTGATTATAGATTGTGAGGTAAGCAGTAAGACCAGTAGAATAGTGAAAGAGGTTTGGGAAGGGACAAGAAGAGAAGGGAAAGGAGGCTTGAGGAAGGAAATAGACCAAATGCCAGTAGGTCCATGTGTGAATGTATCACAAGCAGCCATACTAGCATGTATTGGGAGGGAGGACAAGGGTGTAGTGGGATGTGGTTAAGACACAACTACAACAAAAAATGTTGTTTGCTTAAAGGAGTATATAATTATATTGTACCAATAAAACTCTGAAAAAAAGACAAGACCAATGAGGGAATGACTGCATACAGTTTAAGGTGGGTCAGACCAATTTGTGCCTGGAGCCTGTGTGCAGTGTGGCTGCCCTTCACACCAAGTTTGACCCTGAGGGCATAACCAAAGAAATCCTTCTTCACTCCTTAAAGACTCAGGCCTCGCTCAGACATCTTTGCCTATATCGCTCGAGACTCTGGTGATACACCCTACTAGTAAGTAGGCTCTGAATTTCCGTTACAGAGTTCCATTGGCTGCTGCTTTTTCCTTGATCTCTTTTTTCTTGCTCCAAAACCCAGTTCCCATGCCAAGAGAATTCATCCAGTTTTAATGCTGAAACTGGTCCATGTGTATTCTTTGTCCTCTGCCCAGGTACACATCAGTGAGGTGAGATTCTTAGACCATTTTAATTAAAAATTATAGTAATTCACTGAATGTGGTACTGTATGCCTGTAATCTTAGTACTTGGGAAGCTAAAACAATAGGATTACAGGTTTGAGGTTAGCCTCAGCAGTATAGTGGGACTCTCAGTAACCAAATGAGACCCTATTTCAAATCAAAATAGCAAAATAGGGCTGAGGGCGTATCTCAGAGGTAGAATGCTTCTGGGTCCAATCTCCTGCACCACACACACCAAAAAAAAAAAAAAAAAAAAAAAAACAGAGAAAAAGATGATAATAATTCTAGTTAAGTAATCGCATTGGAGGGCTAAATATATGAGATGGGATGCCCAAAGCAATGTTTTTGATTAAATAAAATAATGTTTAATTATATTTCTTCTATTCCATATATGTTTGTTGAATAGCTACTCTGGTGGTAACTAATTAAATAATTTGCTTTTTAACAATTTTATGGATGTTATATATATGTGCGTGCATGTGCGTGTATATATATGAGTGTATGTATCATAACTAAATAACACAATGTGTTTTCCCAGAGCAAGCATATTCAGGTAACCAGCACCCTCCCACAGTTTTTAAAAAAGGGGCATTACCAGTCCTCCTAAAAGTCTCCTTTTCTACCTCCCTGTCACCTGCCAAGGATAACCACTATTCTGACTTCTGACAACACATGTATTCTCCTGTTTTACTTTACATGTACAGGTTCATAGGGCATATTCTTTTGCATTTGACTTATGTCACCAAACATTGAGAGGTTCATCAATTGCAAGTGTAGTTGTTGGTCATTTATTCTCCCTAATTTATAGCTTCCTGTTATAGGAATGCCTCAAGAAATACACACACACACACACACACACACACACACACACACTGGAGTATGAAAATACATTTGTTATTTTTTAGCAGAGTGCATTATGAATGATCTTGGCGTAGACCATTGGAGTGTATGTCTTTTGTTTAATGTTTAACACAGGGTATAGCCCTCACAGTGGAATTGCTGGGTGGTGGGCTAGGTTGAAGATAGAAAAAGAAAAGTAATTTTAACAAATGTATCTAGACTAAATCTGTGAATGACAATATGGTATGTAGACTCAGATAAAATGGCAGCTGGGAAAAACACCCTGCCAAATGTTAGTTAATTATTATTTCAGTCATCTGGATGCTATGGAATAATGACAAAAAGTATGTCTAGAGTTAGGTCTAGTGCGTTCAAGCCCTTGTTTTCTAAAAGTTTAGGAAAGCTTTTGGCATCTCTTTGCTTAATTTCCCTGATTTGCAAGCTGGAGACTATGGAATGGACTTCCAAAAAAAAGTCCTGAAAATTAAATGAGATAAGGTATGGAAAACACTTGGAACAAGGCTCAGGTGACAATAAGCAAATATTGGCCGTTATCATTCTGATGACTTACAGGAATCCCATAGCTCTTTCCCTTACTGCAGACTCAATAAACAAAACAAAAGAATATAATTGTTTTTATTATAATAATTATGTTATCTACCTATCAGATTATCTGAAAAATGCTAGAATTACAGGTGAGCTTATCCAAGGCAGGACAGAGGGGTAGAAGTATATGTCTTTACTTTTCCAACTCAAATCTCCTAAAAAATGCCAAGTATGTGGCCTCTTTTATGTAGCTCAAAAGTCCTCTCCTTGGTGAAAGCCCTTCTAAATCCCATGCCTTCATCCCCACCCCTCCTCTCTTAGTCTCTGTCTTATATTTAATTGACTGCCATTTTAACTCATTCTGTTGCAGATATTTATTTTTGTATCTGATTCTTGTCATCACCCAGAGTGGGGGGGCCCATGTGTTCAACACAAAATAGCTATTTAAGAGGTTTATATGGAAAACTATAAGAATGTTTGTTTGTTTGTTTGTTTGTTTGTTTATTGTGCTACTGGGAGTTGAACCCATGGGCATTCTACCTTCAGCCCTATGTTTTTTATTTTTTATTTTGTAACAGGGCTTTACTAAGTAGTTGCTTAGGCTAGCCTCAAACCTGAAATCTTCCTGCCGCAGCCTCCAAAGCTATCAGAATTTATTAGCACCAATAGTATTATCTTTTTCTACATTATGTTGCTGAAAGAACCTTTGACCCTATTACTTACAGTGAAGTTATCACTACAAAGAAAATAAAGTCTGTTTTCCAAAAACCTTGATGTACTTTTTATATAATGATTCATTTAATGATTACCCAGATTTGGAATAATGCTATAATATCTAATATATTAAGACTTAAATTTATTTCAAACTTGGAAGGCTGAGACTGGAGGATCTCAGGTTCAAGGCCAGCTTCAGTAACTTAACAAAGCCCTCTACAATTTAGTGATACGCTGTTTCTAAATAAAAAAATAAAATAAGGCTGGAGGTGTAGCTCAGAATAGAAAGCCCCTACACCAATTTTCAGCACCACAATCACGCACACGTACTCAGAAATTAAACAGAGTCATGCAGATTGATATAAAAATGACTTATCATTAAAAAGTAAGAAAAGGATCTTAATGTAGAAATAACTGCCTTAAAATGGAATATTTCGAAGGCAGTTTATTTATAAACCAGTCATGATCTACTGTGTGCAATAGAAAACCCTTCTTCAACATCAGGCAGTCTTTGAGGAATAAACTTGTACCCTTCCACATCCTGACATCCTGTGCTCTGAAATGTCTGAGTAGATGTTCAATAATTATTCGGTAGCTTTTAATTTTGCCAGACTAGACCCTGTTGAGAGACACGCATTTGTACACACACTCAGCCAGGTACTGAGCACGCAGGTCTTGGTCACTGAGGTTGACAGTATTGAGGATAACTAAGGCAGCAGATTCAGCGTGTTTGTGGTTTATTTGCTCGGTGGCACTGAGTATTGATTAATGACATAATAAATCTTTTTGAGAGTTCCTTTCCATGGCAGACATCGTGTCCCAAGATGAGAGCTACAAGCTTGAGTAGAGGCGAGGACATGCATGTCAAATAAGATAAGTTGGTCTGTGCTCAGAACGGATGAGGATATGCTTTGGGGGAGTTACCTGCTAGCTTTTCCTCAACCTCACACTGTAAAATTGTTTTTCAAAGCCGTCCTCGGATGCTTTCTCAAGTCTCTACTGCATTCATTTGGATTTAAAACTTTCCATTGAGCTGGTATAATCCTAGGGAACATTCAGAAGGCTGATACTGGAATAGATGATTCTCTACATCCCAGGGCTGTTCTTTTTAACTCCATGGCATCACAAAATATTTATCAATGATTTTATTAAAAGCAGAGATGAAGATTCAGGTGGGCACACTCAAATCTTGCTCCCATCCCTGGCTAGTTGTGCGACTTGGAACTAAATCTCAGTCTTCTTATAAAATAGGATTCTGCCACCCGATAGTAATTATGCTCTGTTATGATATAAATAAAGCATTTAGCATATTGTCTTGAATGTGATAAAGATTCCATATATATGGGGAAATATTTCACTTCTTTAAATAATGGGTATAATTTCTCCCACCAGCATTTATTCACTTAATAACTATACAAAAATATGCCAAGCACTGAGCTAGATACCAGTTTATTACTTAATACATCAAATTATATAATACTACATTTATACAAAGATACGAAGTCAGATAATTTGGAGTTACCAGAGTGACATAAAACCTATTCCCAGCCCTCACTGAATTTAAAGGCTATCAAAGTGTTTTTATTTTATTTTATTTTATTTTTGTGGTACTGGGATTCCTGGAAGCCATTCTACCTCCGGGCTACAATCCCAGACCTATTTTTACATTTTTATTTGGAAACAGGGTCTCCTAAGCCAGCGTGCGTGGCTGGCTTTGAACTTGCGCAATCCTCCTGTCTCTGCCTCCCAAGCATGGGGATTACAAGCGTGCGCCACCACGCCTGGCTTTATTTTATTTTTGATACTAGGGTTAGAACTCAGGAGCATTCTACCTCTGAGCTTCACCCACAGCCTCTTTTTAATTGGAAACAGAGTCTCACTAATTTGCTGAGGCTCTCACTAAATTGCTGTGGCTGTCTTCGAACCTGAGTTCCTCCTGTCTCAATCTCTCAAGTACTGGTTTTATAGGCCCACACACCATGTCCAGCTTAGAGCAGTGATATTTATTTTTCTCTCTCTTTTTTTAACAGTACTGGTGATGGAACCCAGGGGCATTCTACCTCTGAACTACACCTCCAGTCCTATTTTTTATTTTTGAAATAGATTCTCACTGAGTTGCAAAGGGCCTCACTAAGTAGCTGAGGCTGTCCACAAACTGCGATCCTCCAGTCTCAGGCTCCCAAATGCTGGGATTACGAGCATGTGCCACCACCCCTGGCTAGAGCAGTGATTTTGAATCATGTCTTAATGATATTGTGTACCAGAGGTATTTGGCATCATATGGAGATTTTGTTGTTGTTACTGTCATGTTGAAATAGGGAGTTGTTTGTGGAATATTGTAGGTAGGGACCAGGGACACTATAAAATATTTCACAATGTACAGAAGAGCTCTCAGCAACCCAAAGTTATAGATTCAAAAACTTCAGTTATGCCTAGGTTGAAAAACCTTGGGCTACACGAGGCTGTTAAGCATATACATGCAGAATTAGGCCAAACAGCAGGTTACATTGCTGCTCTTTATAAAGAGACAAACAGTGCTTGGTGGTGATCATAATAATGACCACTAATGCAGTTGAGCCCAATTATGTACCTATGTGCCTCAGCCCACTTGATCCTCTTCAGAACCCCGTGACATAGGATTGTGATGGCTAAATTCATTTTACAAATGAGTAAGCATAGTCCCAGGGAGATCAGATTAATTGCTGAGGTGACAAATTACAGAGCCAGGATTTGAATCCAGGAAATTGCCCTCAAATCCTATTATCTCAACTGGTAGGTCGATTGCACAAAGCTTGCTGGAAACTATCCTAACAGGAGAAGCAGTTTTTATGAGATGAGTAATCTAAAACTCTGGACTATGGTGTTATTATGGCTATCATACCTCTGGGCCTCAGTTCCCAAACATACGAGATTTGGACTTTGCCAATTATGCAGTCTTCTTTTAGTGGCTTTTCTACTTTAAAACATGTTTTTCTTGTATTAAGTAGAAATTGTCTTTCAACACACTTTTAAATACCTGATATGATATAAACAGCACCTGGGTACTTATATGATGCAGAAAAACATTATTATTATTATTATCATTATTACTATCATTATCATTATTTTTTTGTTCCAGGAGCATGCTATAACCCCAGTTCTTTTTGATTTTTTTGTTATGAAACAGGGTCTCACTAAGTTGCTGAGGGTTTTTCTTAGTTGCTAAAGCTGGCCTTGGACCTGTGATGCTACTATCTCAGTCTCCCAACTACTAGGATTACAGGTGTCACCATGTCTGGAAAAGAAAATGTTATTCTTTGTTAAATAAAAGAGAATAAAGTAAGATTTCAGGATTCAAAGACTTTATACCCTCAAATCACAGACTACATTTTGTAAGAGAAGGTACTCATCCTCCTCTGCATGCACAGATTGGGAAATGTACTAGAACATGCTATTCCATCTTCTCCATGAAGAGACTGAGGGCCATAGCATTTGAATACACTACCAGTGACACAGACCACACTTCAGTAGATGCACTTTAAATAGCAGTAAGAGATAGTTTGAGCTTGGCATTGTAAGACCCTTTTTATTGAAGCATTACACCCTTGCTGTTATAGGGAAGATGGAATCATTTCCTCAGGTGAAGCCACCCCTCAGTTGTGCCTCTTTCCCTTTACTTTGAAAAATGACTATTTTCTGTAAACAGAGGATTGTGGTGGGTGAGTTTATGAAGCCTGCTATAGCAAAGTACCACAAACTGGGTGGCTTTAAAATTCAGAAATGTAGTATCTCACAATTATGGAGACTAGAAGTCTAAAATCAAGATTTCAGCAAAGTTATTCTATCTCTGGAAGCTTTAGGGATAGTGTTCCTTTCCTCTTGGTTTCCAGGGCCTCCCAGTAACCTTTTTTATTGCATAATTTGTAGCTGTGTCACACTAGTCTCTATGTCCCTCTTTACATGACTGTCTCTTTCTGGGTCACTCTGTCTTATCCTCTTCTTTTAAGGGTATGGTCACTGGACTCAGGGCCAATGCTAATCCACAGCTACCACACCCTAACTAATTGCATCTGCAAAGACACCATTTCCAAACAAGTTTATCTTCTGAGGTTGATGGTAGTCATGGATTTAGGGCAATCTTATTCGACTATATCTGATATTATTTATATGATTCCGTATGACAGTAGGAATCATTTCATGTAAAATGTACACGGAGAAAAGGATGGATTTTCAAAATGAAGTTTTCTAGCATTCTGTTCTTAGACACTAGAATGAGGTGCATTGTAATGAGTTAATAAACTAGCTGTGATCCCTGAACCAAATCACATTAAAACCCCTGTCCATCTCTTGGATGATAAGCACTGTACTATTTCTTTTTTTCCTCTCCTCTCTCCCTTTATCTCCCTTTTCTCTCTTTCTCTCTCTCATATTTTTATTTATTTATTACATCATAATGTAAATCATAGTGATAGTGACATACATGCACACAACACTTAGTGGGCTTTCCCATTCTTCCCCATACAGGGTATAGAGATTGGCATTGGTATTCACACATATGTTGATGGAGAAATTCCTTCATTGATCCTTCCTTTCTCCCTGTTCCCCATGAGACCACCATCTCCCTGGCTTCACTGAAATTTCTCCTCTGTTCTCTGAAGTCCCTCCGTTATGCAGAATACTCCCTAAATTCTACATATGAGAGAAAATATATGACCCTTCACTTTCTGTGACTGGCTAATCTCACTTAGTATAATGTTCTCCAGGTCTGTCCATGTCCCTACAAATGGTATCATTTTGTTCTTTATTGCTGAGTAGAATTCCATTGTATGTATATCCCATAATTTTTAATCCATTTATTTTTGTGTGTGTGTGTGGTACTGGGGTTCCTGGAAGCCCTTTTACCTCCGGGCTACACTCCCAGACCTATTTTATATTTTTTTTATTTGGAAACAGGGTCTCTTAAGCCAGTGAGGCTGGCTTTGAACCAGTGCGATCCTCTTGTCTCTGCCTCCCAAGCGCAGGGGTTACAAGCGTGCGTCACCACGCCTGGCAATCCATTCATCTTTTGATGAACACCTAGGTTGGTTCTATAATTTGGCTATGGTGAATAAATATAGTTGCTATAAATATAGTTATGCATATAATACTATAATTTTCTGATTTCATTTCCTTTGGAAAATTACCCAGGAGTGGTAAAGCTGAATCACAGGGTGGATTCATTCTCAGTTTTCTGAGGAACGTCTACACTGATCTCCTTTGTGGCTGTACTAATTTGTAATCCCACCAACAATGTAGAAGAGTTCCTATTTTTCCACATCCTTGCCAGCATTTATTGTTGTTTAACTTGTTGATGATTGCCGTTCTGATTTGGGTTAGATGGAATTTCAATAGAGTTTTAATTTACATCTTTCTGAGTGCTAATGATGTTGAACATTTTTACATGTGTTATTGGTCATTTGTATCTCTTTTTGTGTGAAGTGTCTGTTTAGTTCAATTGTCCATTTCTTGAATGGGTTATTTGATTTTTAGTGTTAGGTATTTTAAGTAATTTGTATATTCTAGAAATGAGCCCTCTCTCAAAGGAATCATTGGCAAAGATCTTCCATTCTGTAGGCTTTCTTTTAGACTCTTGATGGTTTCTTTTGATGAGCAGAAACTTCTTAGTTAATGTCATCCTAGTTATTAATTTTTGTTTTAATTTCTTGATCTTTGAGTATCTTATTGAGGAAGTTTCTGCCTACACTTATATGTTGAAGTTTTGTATCTATGCTCTCCTCTAGTCATTTCAGAGTTTCTGGTCTAATTTCCAGGTCTTTAATCCATCTTAAATTGACTGTTATGCAGGGTGAGAGGTAAGAGTTTAATTCCATTTTTCTACAAATGGATAACCAGTTTTCCCAATACCATTTGTTAAAAAATCTGACTTCTCCAACATATATATTTGGCACCTTTGTTGAAAAGCAGTTGGCTATAAGTACATGAATTTGTTTCTGTATTTTTTACTCTGTTCCATTGTTGGTTTATGTGTCTGTTTTATACACATATCATGCTGTTTTGTACTCGCTCTCTCTTTCTCTGTGTGTGTGTGTGTGTGTGTGTGTATGTGTGTGTGTGTGTGTGTGTGTGTGTGTCCCCTCTCCCCCTCTCTTTCTCTCTCAATATTTGCAGTGTTGGGGACTGAACTCAGGGGCATTCTGCCTCTGAGCTATACCCACAGCCCTATTTTTTCTCATATTGTTAATGTAATTTAAGCTACAATGGCATTTTATGTGCATTTTCACCAAAAAATGTAGTGATGCATCATTGCAATTATTTCTTTTTTGTGATTTTCCTCCTATATATGTACTTGTTCCTATTAAAATGAGTATTATTATTTAAGTAGATCAGGATGTTTTAAACTTTGTTTTGCAAATTTCAGAGATTTCTGACATTTTCATTTTTCATGTTTCTATTTTTCATTATCAGTAAAATAATCACTTATATTTATTATAAACCAGAGCCATTTAAGATCTCATGATATTAATATTCGTGGCAACTTTTATAGATAAATTAACTTCTGCATCAAGTGTTGGTAAAAATATTAGTTAAATAAGGTGCTTAACAAAGCCATATGCCACCAAGCATGGTGTTGCTTGCCTGTAATCCTAGTACTTGGGAGACTGAAGCAGGAGGATCACAGGTTCCAGGCCAGCCTCAGCAACTTAGTGAGATCTCAAAATAAAAAATAAATAAAATGGTGTTTGGGGTGTAGCTCAGAGATAGAATGCCCTAGGTTCAATTCTCATTACTATATATATAAAAAAAGAATAAGAGGAAAGAGGGAAGGAAGGAAGGCTGGCGATATGCCAAGAGCAATAAAATAAATTAATCCAATATAAAAGTGTAATAGCAAATCAGAAGAAATACTTTTGAAATGTCATACTAAATCCTTCCAGAAATAATCTTTTCCATCAAGGCAGCAAGAATATTCATAAAACATAGCAAAAGTCCATGTTTTCAGAACTAAGAAAATTGATCAAAGCCTTGCAACAATAAGAAGAATGTTCATCCAAGGAAAACATTGCAAACTTTGTAAGAAGAGCAAAACGTCATGGCTTTTGACCTTGCCCAGTGCTGGCCAGCCACACCCTTATTTATAACAGGAATGTCTTTCTTACCAATGTAGTCTTCCTCAGCAGTCCTGACCTGGATCTCACAAGGGCTCCATCTTCTGAGCTCATATGGAATTCAGTTGTGCATTTCTTTTTGTAATCTGATTCAATTATTGGGACCTCCATTTAGACATTTACTAACTTTTCTGTTTTATAATTGCCTCCTTGTGATTTTGGATCATGTCTGTTTTGACACTTACATAAGCATAGAAGTCGTCCTTCATCTCCACAGTTTCTGCTTGTCTTAGCACACATTTCTTATTGTTGTTATTTTGAGCAAGACTGACAGTTGTTTTTGTTCAAGAGTGGTTCTTTCTCTCTCAATCTCTAATAGCGTTATGGGGTGGGAGATCTTAAAATTATTCTGCACAACCTCAGCCCTTGCTTATCTGCTTAGAAATCATTCAAAGAGTAGGCACAAATGGGGAATTCGGGAGAATTATTTATTTTATTGGTGCACTGTAATCATACAATTTGATGCAATTCCAAGTAAAAGAGGCATATCTGAACACAGCACTTGTTGAGCCTTCCCCAGTCCCATCCCACTTCCTCCTCCTCCCCACCTCCCTGCTTCCCCATGCGTGACATTGTGATTGGCACTGATAAATATGTGTATGTACATCATGTCCACTGAGGTGTTTCCCTCTTCATGTCTTCCTCCCCAAACCCATCTCCCTCAGTTAGATCCCCTCTCTCACTTCACAAAGAAGGTTTCTCCTTCTTTGTCTGGAATCCCTCTGGTGTCCCAACTTCCTCCTAGATTCCACAGATGAGGGAGAACATCCAACCTTTCACTTTTTGTGGCTGACTAATCTCACTTAGCATAATCCTCCATCTAAGAAAGACCATGAAGAAAGGGGAAAGGGTACGCTTGAGGGGAAAGTGACTGGAAATGGGCCATTCCCAAGAAGGAAGGCAGCCTGGGGCAATGATATTAGACTCCAGAGATGAGGTCTGGAGTGGTCTTTTCCAGGTTTGGAAAGTAGCATAGAGAATTCTCCAGCTGTCAGATCTTATGGTCCCTCTGGATACCTTCTTTATATGTATTGCATTTGGGGCATTGACCACCTTTCTCATGTCAGACCTTAGTGACCTTGTGATGTTGGTCTCTTCCTTTCCCACAGGGAAAGGAGTCAAGATGAGTAAGGTTCTTCAGGTCAACTTCTGATCTGTTCCTGCCAACCTCATCTACTAATGTCTAGCTAGTTACCTACTAAAAGTTCTCGACACACAATGAGCACTCCGAATTTGTTATTTGAGTAAATGAATATCTGTTTTGTATGTAAAGTACTAGCTTTAGGAAATTTGTTTTTCCTTGAGCAGCAGCTACTCGTTTTGCATATACATTTTATGGCTAACTTTGTAGCTAATTTCCAGTAACCAGTCAATATATACTCTGAAATATAAAAATAGATGCTTCCTTTCCTCACCTATACAATGAGATAAAAACAGCACTTATCTCTCTGTCTATTAAAAGAATTAAATAATTTTGTACATAGAAAGGCCCTGGTGTATCAAGTCACTCATTCTAAAATACAAGTGAGAGCCTGCTTCTAGATACTTATCAGTGAACAAAATAGGTAACAGCCCTTGCCCTTATCAGGGGATGGGGTAATCCCAGTACATAGGAGGCTGAGATAGGAGGGTAACAGTTTTGAGGCTAGCTCAGCAATTTATCAGTACCCAGTTTCAAAGTAAAAAATGAAATAGCCTGGGTTGTAGCTCAGAAGTGAAATGTCCCTGGGTTCAATTCCCAATATTAAAAAAACAGAAAAAAAAAAAACTCACAATTTTGCATCTTCTGACAACCTGAATTGTTCTTGGTTATACCAGTCAGCTTGCCACTAGGTCAAATAAATAATATTTCTTAAGTTTGGCACGTGAGCACTTAGGAAAGGTAATAACTATTGCTTCAAGTGGTTATAGATTCAATTAGAATTTTCACAGAGGACTCAACTCATTCCCATTATATTTCTGAGACCAGGAAACTATAAAAATGATAAATAGAATGCCCAACTCTTGGGTCTACACCGTCCGGCAGTGCAGTTACAGGAATGGCCCTGTGGCTCAAAGCACACTGCGTGAGGAGTCTTAAGGAGTTTAATTGACCACAGGATCAATGAGAGGAAGCAGTATGATTTGGGTGCATTGAAAAAAGAAGCCAATTCTCTCTTAATTTTAAGGCTGTCATTAAAAATATTTCACAACATGTGTGGTAATACTCTGGCTCCATTTTGTGCCAGATAGAGCCTTACTGTAATAACTCGAAAAGAAATATGAACAAACCAGGGTGCTTCTAGAAAAGAAGAAACCTTAAAAGGATTGTGAAGAAGCAGCATTGCATGGCTAAAGAGTAATTCTTAAAGCAATGCCAGATCTAAGGTGCTGCAAGGATTTGAGGGGACATAAGACCTGAAGGATTGCTGCAAAGGTGAAGAACTGTTTTCACCCATCTCCACACAAACTAGCAGAACTCAGATCAAAGGAGCAAAGCCAAAGGAAGGCAGATGCTGAATGTGAATGAGCAAGGAAGAAATACAGTCTGTGCACTTGTATCATCTCTGAACGTGGTTCCTCTCTGGGTCTTCCCACAGGGGCCAGGTAAGGTACACCTGTGTCATTCCCAGGCTGTTTCCTTTTGAAAGCACAGAAACTTTTAACTTTTATCACATATTCAAGATCCAACAGCTCATTTCTTGAGCAAGTCCACATGGACTTGAGGTATGTAAGTTAATAAGTAAAAAAATATAGACCATCTTCCAAAGAGTAGAGTTTCACTCTGGCTAATGCTAATAGAAGCAATTACTTTCTTCTGAGAAACTACGAAGAATGCTTTCCTTTGTTGACTAGTGAACCTTGAAATTCATTTTTCTCTTTAGAAATACATCTCTTAAGTCATGATTGTCTTCTAAGCCTCTTAGAATAATTTCTTTTACTTTATTCTTTCTTCCTTACTATCTTTTTCTTTTTTCATTTATTTATTTATTTATTTATTTATTTGTGTGTGTGTGTGTGTGTGTGTGTGTGTGTGTGTGTGTGGTACTGGGGATGGAACTCAGGACTTTTACCTCCAAGCTACACCCCTAGCCATTTTATTCCTGAAACAAGGTCTTGGCAAGTTGATAAGGATCTCACTAAGTTGCAGAGTCTGGCTTCAAACTTGAGATCTTCCTTCTCGGCCTCACAAATACTGGGACTATAGGCATATACCACCACACTCAGCTTTCCAAGTGTCTTTCAATATAAAATTGGTGAGGACTGAGATCACAAGAATAAAGAAGTCTCATAAAAAGCTACCTCTTTCTCAAATCCTGGACTGACACTAAAGATGGCAAGGAGGATTCTTCTTTTGCATCAATCCTACCTGATTGGAAATGAGGACATAGAAAGCTGGGTGTAGAAAGATTCTGAAGCTGAGGCTGAGTCTTGGTAAACTTTCCTGATACTATAATCCAAGACAGCTGACCACATAACTTAGAGAAAGGAAGATGGATTTGCTTACAGTGTATTGTATATCTTCTAGTTTCAGTCCATGCTAGGTTGGGTCTGTGGAGCTCAAGGTATGGTGGTAAGAAATAGAGAGAGGAAGAGAGCAAGGGCTTTGCTCTCGTGTCATGGAGGCTGAAAGCCAGAGTACAAGCAAGGGGATTCAAAGACACAAGCACTATTTCTAAGGTCACGCCCCCAGGGAACCACCTTCTCCAGCCACACCCCCACCTGCCTAGGCAAACACCCATTTAGTCCATCACAATGAATTTACACACTGATGAGATTACAGACCTCATGAATTCATCACATCAACTCTGAACATTATTGCATGAGCTCTTCAGGGCACATGCTACATCTAACCATAACAGTTTGTGATCACTGGGAAAAAGCATCGTGATAGGTCTTATTAGTGAAAGACCCATGTTTTGTTACACACGTTATATCCCAGATATTCCTAGTGAAATTAAGAGAGTCCTTTACCCCAGGAGCTTCTAGCTCATCCTTGTGGGTTTTAATTTATGCTTGATGACCTAGATGAGGAGGGGTCACTGGGGTCAAAACTAATTACAGAGTTAACCTCTCCATATTCACATAAGTTCCTTTCCCCAAACATGGCATCCAGTGGTCCTTCTCGTCCAAACTCTCATGGATACACATGATTTAAGTCACACCCAGGATAGGGACAGACATGAACAGAATTTTAAGTGTTTTTTTATTTTCTAATGAAGACAAACCTAACAGATTTGTGTACCAAATATACTCGTTACTCAACATGAAGGCCCACACAGTTTCTTGCCTCAGCCATATATTGACCTGGTTGGTTGCATCAATGAATTTATTACCATAAAAAGGAAATATTGATGTGTGCCCTTAAGCTGCTTCGCATGGAAAAGTTGCTTGCTTCCAGAGTCAAGATTTATTTCTAGAGATCATCTTGGAAATTCTTTTTAATAATTGGATGTTCCCTCCTAACAGTAAGACAAAACATCCTTATTTTGGGAAAAATAGTAATCTCACTAAGTAGTATTAAATGTTATAAATGCAATTTTGCTTTTCAGAACATCCATTGAATCTAGGCATGGTGGTACATACCTGAAATCTAGTACTTGAGAGGTTGAAACAGGAAGATTGCAGGTTTGAGGTCAGCCTCTGCAACTTAGACCCTATTTCAAAATTAAATTAAATTAAATTAAAAAGAATGGTTTGGGTTGTAGCTTGGAAGTAGAATTCTTATAGGTTCAATCCCCAGTATAAAAACAATAATAAAATATGCATTGAAAAAAGGGAAATAATAAATCATTTCCTCTTCTTATGTATTAATTAAAAGTAATAGTTACAATTATAACACACGATGTGTGTTTATCTTACTGCTTTTATAAGATGTAGGTAACAGATAAAGCAAACTTGATCTTCTCTTTTTCTTTTTCTGTCTCCCTTCCTACATTCCCCTTCCTCTCTCTCTTTTCCACAGGAAAAATAAGAGAAATCCCTTAAACTAGCAAATTAAGAAAATTGCATTTTTCAGAACGGAAATTTTTATAAATGCATTGCCCTTCCCCACCCAAAAGTGGCCAGTTTCTAATGTAGGCAAAATTCTTCTTTTTACCTGAAGCTATTGTCAAAACTTTCACAAGAGACTGCAGCATTTCTGCTTACCCCTATGTGGCTCAATTTCCACAGATAGCTTGAAGATGCCAAAATTCATATATAAGAAGAGATAAATAATAGTTTTTTCTATTCCTAAAATGTGTGCATAACACAAACTCAATTTTGACTGAGGGACAAAAGAATTAAATTTCCAGCTTACTGTGAGTTTATTTGGTGAATGCGGCAGCATTTGCACATTTTCAACTGTATGCTTGATTTCCCACTTTAAAAGTATTCCCAAATACATCAAGAGTAAGCCCTTCTTGCTAATGACAAGACAAGCATGAGACAGTACCCGTAAAAGTCCCTAAGTATTTTCCTTTGGGACATTCATAATTTAAAACTGCTTGGTGCCTGCAAGTAGCTTGAATTGTCCTATATAAAAAGTACCATGAATTTTAAGCCTGTATAAGGGTGAAAATGTGGTGTTGAGAAGAGGCAAAATTGAGTTCAAGTAGGGAAACATGAAGATGTCTCTTGATCTCATCAAGTAAAAAGGAAATTCAAAAATTACAGGCTTAATTTTTCCTTCCTCATCTGCCTAGAATTCATTTTTTTTTCTTAATCTCTCCTGTTGAGTGGTTTTTATAACTTCAGGATGTCTCAGAATCACCTGGGAAACCATATTCTCTCTCTATATTCTCTCTCTCTCTCTCTCTCTCTCTCTCTCTATATATATATATATATATATATATATATATATATATATGAAAAATTTCTCAGGGTCCCTGGGATGTGAGCTGAACAATGCAAGTTGCATTGTTGTTGGGGTTTTTTTTGTAGATTCTAAGAAACAGTATTCATACCCCAAACCTAAAGAGAAATAAAATATAATTCTGCATTGCAAGAATCCTAGTAAATCAAACTTGCTGTTCCTAAGCTTCAGACACCCTGGTTTAGGCTGTGAATCATGTGAAGCTTATAAAATAAATTTTCCAGGTCAATGTCAAGAAACTCAAACTTACAGTTACAAGATTGAAAATGTTATGATAATGCCTCACTGAAATTCTGTCAGAATTTTATTTTTACATAAATAATAACCCTGATTAAGCACAGTGTAGAAAGGCCACAGGCAATTTATTCTAAGCTTGGTAAGTATACTCTGCAGGGGAGGTATGGTCCTCTGAAACAAATCACTTAGACTAGCTCTCAGGAGAGATAGATACCTGTTTTTGGTGTGAAGAATGAAGAAATAGCATCTTCCAAGGAGCCCTATGCTCCTCTGCATTGATCTGCTCTCCCCATAGTGAGACTGGGGTCATATAGGTACATAATTACTGAGGAAAGACTGAGTCACCAAGCCAGTTCAGAGAAGACCTTCTCCTTATGTCTCTTTCCCTGCCTTTGTAGCCCTAGAAGCCCCATGATAGCTCTGAGATGGACATATTAAATTCAAATCACTTGGAGGGTCACATAACCCATCAGGCATGATGTCTAAGGGAGAGAGACCTAGAAGACAGTATGATTCTAAAGGTTTTTCCAATGTAGTGGTAAAGATGGATCAGCCACTGAGCAGTGAACATGAATTGTTGATCTTATTTCTTATTCATCTTTTTTACTTTACTATATTTTTACATGTGCTTTTATTGGTGTATTGTAATCTCACTTAGTAATTCAATTTTTATATTAAACATCTGTTTATCTCAAAAAATAGAATCCTTCTTATGAGAAGACCTGGAGAAATCTTGTTCCAGTCAGCATTTTTGCAGCTATAATCTAAAAAGATTGACCATGTAACTTAGAAAAAAGATTTCTTTTTTTCAGCTTTGGATTCAGTCCATGTGAGGCTAGGGACCATGGATCTCAGTGTGGTGGCAGGAGGCAGACAGAAGGAGATCATGTGGGCTGTGCTCTTCACATTGTAGAGGCCAGAATCAAGAGGGAGTGAGAGACCTCACCTGCAGGGAACTATGCCCTCCAGCCATACCCAGGTAATCCATTACAATGGATTTCTCCACTGCTGCTGTTACAACCCTCATGACTTAACTATCGACATTGACTATTAATATCTATTTAGGGGACATTTTATATCTAACGGTAACATCTCATGTTTGTAAATTGCACAGGTCAAAAATATACCTTGGAAAACGTTGATTTAGACTGCCATATAGGACTACATCTGCTGAAATGTGATTTCACAAAGAATTTAGATGGGATTTTTGTTAATATTTTAATATTCTGGATTTATCCAGTCATAATTTAAGACCTTTACAAATTAGTTAACAGTGAACATGAAAAATCCAGTCACTTTTTCAAATAAGAGAAACCTTAAGATTTTTAAATTAAATGTCCATTAATTAAATAAAAAATAATTGTGTACTCCTTCTCTTTTTTATCAAAATAATTATTTTGTTTTCTCTTACGTAAAGATACTATACTTCCCAAGGATGTAGTTGAAACTTTGAGTGTTTGTGATTCTGACCACTGAGCCTATAAATGATACCCACACTTTACTGGTGACAGATTCAGCAGGTGCCTATGATTCTGCTGCTTGAGTTTTATTTCAGAACAGAAGTGAACCTGCTTGTGTCCGTGGTTCATTTTCTGTTTGTAGTCCTTGAACTTTTACATCTGTCCCCTCCCAGTAATCAAAATAGAAATATTATCTCAACTTACATTTTCTGTAAGCCCTAATTTGAAACTTGCCTATACATAAAACAGGAAAATAGGTGAGAATTACATTTAACTTCATGGTATTTACTCACCTTCAGATATTCTGAAGACTGACTATGCAGCATGGAATGAATAGCTCAAATCTTGATCATATTTATAGGTTTCAATGTAGATCTTATTAGATTTCAATGTAGATCTTATTAGATTCTGGTTGAATTTGGAAAGAGGAGAGGGATACAGAAGACAATTCATTAGTCTTTGATGATCTCTTCAAAGAACTTGCAATAACTAGCAAGGAGATGCTTGTTATGGAGAACATTGCTTCACAAATCACCCTGTGATTGGGAGCTTTAATAGAGGATTGGATGAGTTAAAAAGTTCTATATGAGAGTCGAACAGACTTGGGCCTGTGTCCTGATTTCCACACCTCATATTTGCATGACCTTGAGCAAGTTCACTATTAAAACCTCAGACCTCCCATCTTCTACATGAGGATACTGGTAAAACCCATCTACAGAGATGGATAATGAGCTTAGTCTTTGTAATGGAGCAATTACTAAATGAAACCCAACAAACAAGAATAGTTGCTGAGTTAATACTATAGGACAAGGGTAGACAACATGAGCCCAGACAGTTTACTAACCCTCTTACTCAGCCAACAAGGTAGTGATGCACTCACTACCTTGAAGGTCTGTGATGGTATTTTTCTTTCTTTCTTTCATTGTACTAGTGATTGAATGCAGAAGCATTCTACCTCTGAGCTATACCTCCTTAGCCATTTATTTATTTATTTATTTATTTATTTATTTATTTATTTATTTATTTGCAATAGGGTCTGTCTGGCTAGGTTGCTGAATCTTACTAAATTGCTGAGGCTAGTTTTGAACCTGCAACATTCCAATCTTAGCCTCCAAAGGGTCACAGGTATATGCTACCATGCCTGGGCCAGTGACGGTTTGAATGGACAAAGCCCAGTCGTGTCAGTGTGGTGGGGACTGGTTGTTGTTCACCCCATGTTTATGGTACCACTTTCTTTGTGTGAAGTTATTGCTAGGAAGCTGCTCAATAGCCTGGGATGATACATTTGAATCTTTTTGGCACCTCTTTGTGTTTCTGTGAATAGTTGACTGAAGCCCTGCCATAACATGGCCCTTGGCAAACATTTTTTTATGTTTCATTTTGTAACTGATGCAACAAATTGCTTTTAAAATGTAAATATCATTTCCAGGAAATATCTGTCCTCCACTTTCAGGCAAGCTAGAAGTGCTCAGTATTGTTAGGAAAATCTCTGCTTTGTACCCTGGCCAAATGTATCCTGCAATTTGCCTCCTTGACTTTTACATGACTTTTATTAACCAACAGGCAGCCTACAAAAGCAAACACTTATTTCTCACCTGTCTCTGCAGTTCAGCTGACCGAGGCCAGGCTTCGTTGGGTGAATCTTGTAATTTTTGCTTGGCTTATTCAGATGTGTGGGCTTGGTAAGGGGTCATTTGCTGGGGACTAAGCTTGCTTGGGGACACTCGGCCCTGCTCCTATATCCCTCCTCCTCCTCTTGGGTGGAGTGGACTAGCTCAGGGCCATTCTTTTTTGGCAGTGAGTGACAAAGGCACAAGAACAGAAATCCAGTGTTGCAAAGAACTTTTAAACTTCTATTTGCAACAGAAAGGATGGCACCTATTCATCTAGATAAGTCATGTGATAAAATCCAGGTTCAAAAATGAGAGAATATATCTTTGGTGACCTGTTTTGTTACAAAGCAAAGACATAAATTCCTATAAGCTTGAAGAATCGATGCTTTTATGGCAACATAATATAATTCTATCCTCCAATCAGAAGACATTCTTTTCTCCATTAAAACTTACCTAAATACATGTTTCCCATTGGGAGTCTAGGCTTATTTTAATAAATTCATTAAAAGAAAAAATATATATTCTTAACCAGAACAAGTTACCTAGTAGGCAGCAAAGCTATATTTTTAAAAGACTTTAAAGTATTAAACTTTCAGCCTATAGGAAGATTTACCTTTTAAAGAACATATACAAATATATATTCATAAATGTGTTCATTCAACAAGTATTTATGGTATTGATAACTACAGTAAGGCTAAGTGTTGTAAGATACAAAATGTTAATAAAATACTGTTTCTGCCTTTTATTTATTTATTGTGTAGTACTGAAGATTGAACCAGGGGTATTCAACCTCTAAGCTACACGCCCATCCTTTTTATTTTGTTTAGAAACAGGATCTTACTAGGTTGCCAAGAGTCTTGCAACATTTCTGAGGCTGATCTCAAACTTGTGATCCTCCTGTGTCAGCCTCCCAAGTCCTGGGATTACAGGTGTGCACCTGGCTTGGTTTTCTGCCTTTTACACTGTGTAAAAATTTAAAAAATGTCCCTTTTTAGGTCCACCATCAAAATAACTCACAGAAAAACAGAGTCCAATAAGGATATGGTCTCTTAATACTTGTTTTATGGATTTCACCACCAAGTCCACCTAAGTAGGGTGGATGTTAATAGCTGTGTTATTTAATGTTATGTTAAAATGCTTTTGTTAACAACCAATACTTTTGGATGTAAATTGGGATTTCCCACAGGGTTCCATTCAAATGGAAGAAAAGAAATCAAACACAAAGGCACAGAATCACTATATTTACATGATATGTTGAAAAGGGCAGTATTGTAGAAAAGAATTCAAATAGCAGATCCAAGACTGGTATCCTTAGAAAAATCTGTTGCAGTGCTGGCCCTTGGCTGAGGACTGGCATTTCAGAAGAGCTCTCACTACTCCCGGAACTGATAAGAACATCCGTTGCACCAAAGCTGTTTATGCAAGCAATATAATGCATGTTGATCCTGTGTTTTCCTTTGGAGAGTATAGCGTCTTAGTGCATGCTAGGCAGAGGGTGCCTGAGTAACCTTCCTCTTGTATCCCTGGACGGACCCTGAGTACCAGTGAGCTTCCCTGGTAGGCAACACATTTTCTTCTGCTGGGGAATGTTCAAGCACATTTCTGATGACTCCTTTGGGAGTAGACTTTGGGAATCCTGTGCTTTTTCCCCTAAGAACTTTGCCCCAATGTAGTTTCTCCTTGTGAAGTGTGCTTTGTGTTCTGCTGTAATAAATCACAGTAATTGGATTACTATATGCTGAGTCTTCCTAGTGAATCATTGAACCTCAGTATGTTCTTAAGAACCTCGGACTCAAGTACAGTCTTCTATTTCCTTGTTTCTGGTTTCAAGGTGGCATCACATGCCAAACTCAAGCATGCATTCAAGAGAAATGTACTGAACATCTTCTATACGATAGGCACTGCACTAGACTTTGGGAATCAATTTATAAGTTCCACCTGGCTTCTGCCTTCATGGTTGTTGGATTCAACAGGGATAAAATAATAGACTACTCAGATGAAGCCAGATTTATTTTCATTCTCATTCCCTCTACACACACACACACACACTCTCTCTCTCTCTCTCTCTCTCTCTCTCTCTCTCTCTCTCTCACACACACACACACACACATTAGAAAAATGCCAACTACTTATAGAACAGCAAAAAAGAGATTTAATCCCTTATAAAAAGCACTTGATGAAAATTTAGTACATGGCTTTCTGTTTTTCCCTGAAAAAAACGTTAATTATATCTCATCTGAGTCTGATTTTCATAAAATTTTTAAACTCAATAAAGATATAAAAGCAATTGTTACTCAAAACCAAGTTGGCCAAAAGTACTCCAAGGATGCCACTTGTAAGAGAAAAATAACAGATGTGACCCATGTATTGTAGCTAAAAACTGCTTTGAATCCCAAAACAAGTTCCAATAATTTGTGTCAACAAAACAAACTGGGTATTATACTTGATTTTAAAAAGTTACTTCAGTGCTTCCTGAAACAATTAGGTCAGATGTCATATTTGCAATGGACATGTGGGTTTCAAAAGGATTCATGTTATGGAAGGAAGTAAGAGCATCATTACCTCATTGGAATTTTTTTTAAATGACAGTGACATATTGGAAATTCAAATGGCCTCACCACTTCTGCAGCTCCATGCACAGTTTTTCTGCGCAGAAATTAGCCTTCGTTTTTATTTTAAGATGTTCTCAAAACATAAGAACTGGATTAAGTTAGCTCCCATCTGTACACAGTGGGAAAAATTCAGTGCTTTTTGTGTCAACCTGCAAATATTTTCTCCTCTCATATCAGCTTCCTCTGGGAGGCTGAACGATCCACATGGAATAGGAAGTGCAGCCATGATCTAATTTCTTTCAATTACTCTGGGCCGCGCTGGAGCATCCATCTTGTGTTTTATGGTCACCCATTCATCTCCTCTGGTTTGGTGCCTTTGTAATCTCATCATTAACAATATGTGGGAAGAGAGGTTCTTCAGATTAGAGTATAACTATGATTTGTTCATGTCTGCTAGCCCACAGGGCTGGATTGGCTTCTGTTATGAATCATTTGTGCACATGATTTAATATATGTTTGGACTATAAGTCTGGCTTTGATTTTTAAACATTTGACAGGTCTAGTCAATCTTGCGTGAACGTAAGTAAAAGGCGGTGTACGTTCAATATTATCTCCTCAAGCGTGGGGTTTTCAGGCATGTAATCATTGGAACTCATGGCAGTTGTGAATTCAGAATCTTTGGAATTTGGAGGTCAGCCTGTGTGCTCTTTACCCACAATCTCAAACAGAAATAATTGTCAAGAAAGATTGAAAAAATATGGGAGCATTAAATTATGAAGCATTAAAAACATTAAATTTTATGAAAATAACATGATTTGTGTTTGACATTCTGCACTTTTCTTGTTCCATGTGTTCGGATGAATTAATCAAGCCTCTACTGCTCATATCTTTATTTGTAAAATTAGGCTAAAAATAGGATCTCCTTCCTGCAATTGTGTGTGTGTGTGTGTGTGTGTGTGTGTGTGTCTGTCTGTCTGTCTGTCTGTCTGTCTGTTTCTGTGTTTTACGAGGGTTGTTTAGCCTCCAAGCTTCACTCCCAGTCTTTTTATTTTTTTGTTTTGAAATTGGATTGCTGAGAATCTTACTACATTGCAGAGGCTAGCCTCAAACCTGTGATCCTCCTGTCTCGGTCTCTCAAGTACTGAGATTACAGGTATTTACCAGGACATCTGGTTGCTGCAGTTGCATTCAGTATCAGATAAGGCAGTCTTTGAAACAGAGGCACCTCAGTCACTTTTTAAGTGTCTGAGTATAAATGTATAAATTTATAAATGAGTATAAATAATAATAATAATTTATAAATGAGTATAAATAAATGAGTATAAATTTATATTAAGTATAAATGTATTTTTTTTAATTTAATGAGTATACAGAGGAATGCAAAAAAAAAAATCCTAATCTCTGAGCTACATCCCCAGACCAATTTTATTTCTTATTTACTAACAAGATCCCACTAGGATCTGAGAGCCTCCCTAAATTGGTGAGGCTCTCTTTGAACCTGGGATACTCCAGTCTCAACCTCCAAGGACTAGGATTACAAGCATGTGCCACCATGCCTGGCAATTTTTTAAAAATTTAATGAGCATACAGAGGAATGCACAAAAAATTCTGTTATAACTCAATAAATTTTCAAAAATCTAAACACATAGGTAAATATTGCACTGTGATTGACAGACAAGATTATCACTGATTTCCTTCTAGAAACCAGTCCCCCCATTCCCAGGGGTAATTAGTAATCTGTTTGTGTCATCATTTATGAGTTGTTCTTGCTTTTGAACTTTATCTATAGATTTTCTATTTCTGCAGGTACCACCAGCTTTGAGAATAAAGCTGTATTCTTCCTTTTCAACTATCTCTTTTTCGTTCCTTCATTACACTGGGTCGGAACTACAGAATGATACTGAGCAGAGACGGGCACAGTTGCCAACTTCAGGTTGTCCTCTGTCTTAGAGGAAAAGCACTTAATAACATCACTTTGGATGATATTTTCTGTATTTTTAAAAGAGTGGTGCATGCCTGTAATCCCAGTACTTGGGAGGCTGAGACAGGAGGATCACAGCAACTCAGTGAGACTCTTAGCAACCTAGGGAGACCCTATTTCCAAAAAATAAATAAATAAATACTGGGGGTGTAGCTTGGAGATAGAATGCCCCTGGGTTAAATTCCAAGTAACACACACACACACACACACACACACACACACACACACACACACACACCAAGTAAGAATACTTCTCTAACATTGGTTAGGAGTACTTTTTGTTTTGTTTTAAATAAAGAATGTGAACTTTTATCACAGGTTTTTTTTTTTTCTGTATCTGTTGGTGTAATTGTGTGATTTTATTCTCTTTTGTGAATAAAAAATATACATTCACAGAATAAATCTTCCTTAGTTGTGGTGTGTTATCTTGTCTATATAGCTCTAGATTTGATATATTGATGAGGATTTTACATCTGTATAGATGAAAAAGGTTTGCTATAATGTCCTTTTTTGGTTCTGTATTAAACTTAGGCTAACTCATAGAATTTCTTTCTTTTCCTTCTTGAAATCTAATGTCCTTTCTTAAATGTTTGAAAGAACTCACTTTTTAAACCATCTGGATGTAAGGGTTCTTATCAAAATTGCCACATTTATCTTTTGTTTATTGTTTCCTTTCTTTTTGGCAGGAGGGCTAATCTACCTGTTTTCTTTCTAGTTTTTCAAGATTCTTGGCTTTTGCTATTTTCTAATATATGTATCTTAAAACTTCATATCTGCCTCTATGCTTTGTATCACTTGTATCTTGGAAGACTTGATGCCTTAAACTTTCACTGTAATTTAGATTCAAAGATTTTCTAATTCTTTTTGTGAGTTCTCACTCATATTTTAATAGCTAATTTTCAACAAGCTGGGGATGTGCTAGTTATTTTTATTATTAGACTAATTAATGTGTTATGTTCCAACAACATAAACAGAATTATTTAAATCCTATACAATTTAAAATTTATTTGAGGGCCCAATATATACTGCAGTTTGGTGGATGTTCTGTGTGGGATCATAAAAATCATATATTGGGGCGTGAGTGTGTGTGTTCATGTGTGTGTGTTGCTGGGGATTGAACCCAGGGGCATTTTATCTCTGTGATATACCCCAGCCCTTTTAAAAATTTTAAAAAAATGAAATAGGGTATGTCTATGTTGCTGAGAGTCTTACTAATTTTCTGAGGCTAGTCTTGAACCTATGATTCTCCTGCCTCAGCCTCCCAAGTACTGCAGTTACAGGTGTGTGCCATCACACTCAGCTTATATTGTCATTTTTGGATGTCGAGTTCCATGAGTGTCAATTAGGTGAAGTTGGTTAGAAGTGATATTCTGCTCTTCTATGACATACTTGTTTTACTTGTTCTGGGAGGGAAGTCTGATATACTGCTAGCAATTCTACCCACATCTGAGTAGAAGTCACTAATCTCTAGCTTCTCATGGATTCTACTACTTATTTTTGAAAAAACTATAATTTTCATAAGCAAATTGATATTGTACTATTGAATCTTAATATCAGTTAACGTTACCTAGAATTTGTGTTTTGAATATTGCTTTACTTAGTTGATAGGCACCTGGATTCTTATTTGCTGACTTATTAATATAACTTTTCTAGAAGACATTATTATCCTAAGTCATGACATATCTTCTTCTTGGAAACCTGAAAGTTAATACAAAGTATATTAGTAGGTAATATTAAGGATACCTAATTGTCCCAAAACTGGTAAAATTAAGCAGACTAGTTTATGCCTTAGAATTAGGGCTTCATGAACTGTAGATAATTAGCCATTCAGCTTTCCCAAATGGAACCATGAAATGATAATTAAGTGAACCATCAGCCAAGGATGTTTAGCTGTTCAAAGACCCTTGGGGCCAGGCGTGGTGGTACACGCTTGTAATCCCAGTGCTTGGGAGGCTGAGACAGGAGAATTGCACAGGTTCGAAGCCAGCCTCAGCTACTTAGGCTCTCAGCAATTTAGTGAAACCCTTTTTCTAAATAAAGTATAAAATAGGTCTGGGAGTATAGCCTGGAGGTAGAAAAGCCCCTGGGTTCCACCCCCAGAACCAACAAAACTAAAATAAAATAAATAAAAGACCCTTGGGGTTCCATGTGAATTTTTGGATAAATTTTTATTTTTTATTGATATGTTATAACTATACATAGTAGTGGGGTTCATTGTGATATAGTCAAACATGCACAAAGCAAAATTTGGTCTATATTTATAAAAATATCACTGGAATTTTGATGCAAATGGTGTTGAGCCTATAGATTACACTGGTTTTTATTGTCATCTTAACAGCATCAAGTCTTTTAACAATGAACACAATGTCATTCATTCATGTATATATTCCTTAATTTATTTCAGAAATGCTTTATAATTATCAGTATATGAGTCTAGACCTCTGTAGCTAAATTTATTAAGTATTTATGATTTTTGGTGCTATCGCAATGCACTTTTTCTTGATTTTTTTTTGCATTGGTTATTGCTAGTATACAAAAATGCAACCTTTTTATATGTAAATTTTGTATCATCATACCTTGCCACATTTGATGATTACTGTGTTCTCCCCCACTCCCTTTATTCTATATCATTTAAAAATATAATTGACATAATCATAAGGAGACTTTCTGATTTATACCGAGAAGTCTATTTAAGTAGCAATACTTTTCATATTCTAGCATCCTGTGTTCTGACTCATTTTTATCTAGTGGCACAGAAGGGAGATCTTGGTTAAGTAACATTCAGCACTCTATGAATCTGCCTATCTAATCTCCATCCATCACTTTTACTGCTCATAGTTAGAACTTAGAAGCATTTTAAGAAAACAATACTTGCAATGAAGAACAATACGTTCAGCCTCCAAGTAGGAAAGATTTAAGCAAAAATAAAAATCAATATGCAGTACAAGAGACTGGGGCTGGGCTTTTACCAACTGGCACTCTCACAAGCTGAGATTTGGGCATATGGAATTTTCATTTGAGCAACAAAATGCATCTAATGGTGTAATTTGCATTTCTTTAATGCGTGTCAAAAGCAAGAGTAAACAGAAAATATTTTAATTCTTAAAGCAAAAGAGGTTGCAGACCCTTGCAGGCACCATCTTCCAGGAGTCTTCTTGGCTTACAGCACATTAATGAAACTATAAAGGGAAATGAGAAATTAGGTTAACTCAGTAACACATCATGCAAGACAGAGAACTCTGGGATATCTGGGCTTCCGATAACTATTTGCACATATGCTTTATACACTGATGCTAAGGATACTTAATTCTTAAATCCACCATCTTCCAAATCATCTTTTACTATTAAGTTTTTTGTTAAATGTTGAATGAAATATTAACACAACCATGGAGCAGTACTGGGAGGCTTAATAATTTTTGCCAGTGATTTGAATCAGGCAAGTGCAATATTTTCATCTGAAAGACAGAATTCTGTTATTTTTACCATCCTTCTTAAGACAAAAGGGAACAAATTCATGGACATGTGTATATCCTTGCTTTTACCACGTATATTCCATTAGGTACTGGAAGTTCTAGTTGGAACACTTTGGCAAGAAAGAGTCATAAAAACCATTAAGTTGAAAGATATAAAATAATCTCTGTTTATAGATGGCTTAACCTTATATGTAGAAAATTGTAAAGATCATGTATATATATACATGTGCACATACACACATTTGTTTATTAAATACTTCATAATTATTCCTATATTTCTCTATTTTAATCTATGTATCTAATATGCCCTTCTAATATGCATCTATTAAGCATCCTTAATTAATAGGTAAAAGTTTAAAATTGTAATTTGTTGCTACTTGAGTCACTTAAAATGCTATATAATTGATATAAGACACAAAAGAGATAAGTTGGTAGGTTTATTGAAAGTTAATTTCTATTTAGGAGCCCAAGTGAAATATATTAAGGTTAATACAAGTTGAACCTAAAAATTTATGTCTTATATACTTTAGTAATATGGCAAGTCCTGTCCCAAATAAATAAATATAATAATTTGTAGAAGGTTATTTTATCTATGAAATTCTAGGCTCATACATATTTGGCAAAAGTCATAAAGCTATGTCTCTGCACCCCCATCCCTATATTATCTTTTATTTTGAAGGAAAGTCTCACTGAATTGCTGAGGGCCTAAGTTGCTTAGGATGGCCTTGAACCCAGTATCTCTGTCTCCAAAGTATTGAGAGTACAAACGTGTGCCACTATGCCTGCCTTTTTCTTTGTTTTTGTTTCTTATAGAGAATTTTTTAAATTGTAGGGAGTCTTGTCTAGCTTGAACTTGCTCCTATACAAAGACTAACCCTTAGTTAGAAATATTGAAGCCACCTCTAGGTCCTTGAGTTTCTGAAAGTAAGAAATTAAATTTACAAGTTATTTTTTTCCCTTTAGCAAACTCTAAAACCAGAAAGTTCTAAACCTCATCTTCTGCAGTAGTATGCAGTGATTAAAAATCAAGTAGTCATATATTCTCATTGATGACTTTTAATCATACTAAGAAACAATGCATTGTTTCTGTTTCAAGCATTAGGGTTTTAATTTCAAAATGTATCTCTGACTCCAAACATGATTCTAACTATATTTGTAAAACTCTGGTATGGAAAAAAAATCTCATGAGAGGATTCATTTTACTTCCATAGTGATATTATGCTGGTTCCTTAACTCAGAACATCTGAGAAACCCAGCTGTGTTTAAATTTTAAAAATTCTGTTCATTCACTGTCATCAGGGATACTCATTATTTTACCTTATGGCCACAAAAAGAACAACAACAACAACAACAAAAAGATGCCCACAAGCTATGAACAGACACTATGTTTAAGTTAGATTAAGATTCAAAGGACCCAAAGCTCTCCTGAGAGATTTGAAAAAGTGACCCCTTCATGAAAATATTTTAGCTCCCTGACTCTGAAGGAATCCTAAGGGTTCTCTGGGACATGGGTTTCAGCCTTGGGGTTGGCATAGCAAAGTGCATTGATCTCCTGATAGTAGGCATTGTACTCATAACATTTATATGGGGCCTTTCTTCTCCTTCTTTTTTTAATGTTTCTAATCTAGATTTAAACTGAACCTGTTATGCAGGAGTTCATGTGTCCTGCTTCCAAGTCTCCTCTGTTCTTGTTGCTATAGTGACCAGCAGACATCAGAAGGGACCTGGGAAAGAGGAATCTTTTTTCAGTGGGCGGGTCCAGTTGGCACCCCTTTTAGGGGGAGCTTTCTTTGCCGCTCTACCTTTGAAGGTAGGGTGCTATGCTACTTTGCAATTTCCGCTTTAATTCTCAGTACTTACACAAATAAAACAGACATGTGGTTAATTTTAAAGTCATATATGTTACAATTTTAAAATTTAAGGAACAAAAAAGATAATTTAGATCTTTTTATTTTTGTCGGTTTTAGAATAGTGGCTTTCAACCAGGGATAAGTTTTTTCCCCCAGAGGATATTTGGCTGTGTCTGAGAGAGTTTCACAAAAAATGAGGGCTGCTTCTAGCATATACTGAGTAGAAGCTAAGGAAATATAATACAAACAAATATAATACAAGGCATAATGAGTTATCTGAGTCATAACAGTGATAAAGGTTGAGTTTGGGAAGCATACTGTAAAGCACCTGGGGCTCATTTTGGGGAGATAATGGAGACTGAACCCAGCAGCATTCTACCTTTGAACTACACCCCTATCCCCCTTTTTTTATTGTTTGGAAACAGCATCTCACTTAGTTGCTGAGAATCTTGCTAGGTTGTGGAGGCTGACCTTGAATCTGCAATTTTCCTTCTCAGTCTCTCAAGTACTGGAAATTACAGATGTGTACCCTTATGCCTGCCTTTATTTTTAAAAAAAATAATACTCCATTGTGAATCTCTCAGTAACTAATGTGACAAATCTAAATAGAGATGATATTTTTAACTGTTGGTGAAAGATGTACAGAAGATGAGATATTTACACATCAATCTAATATATTACCCTGGCCATCCACAAATAATTGAAAAACAATTGTTTCCACACTAAAAAATACTTGTATGGCCCTTAACTATTTTTTAATCACTTCCTATTTCTATACATCAGTATTAAAAACCTGTTTCTACTTTTGCTGGTCTTTAAAAAACTAAAATATAAGATCAAAAAGGAGATAACGATTTCACTTTCATCCGAGTGACTATTTTCTTGGGCTCTATCTTGGATTTGTAGGAGCTGACATTCATGATTATAAAAAGCAAAATTTTGAGGTTTACAAACCCAAACTGAAGCCCTGGTCTGTCTTTTCATGGATGGATTGGAAAATTAAAAGACTGGTTCATAGAAAGTTGATTTTCCTGTTTGTGTTACTTTAAAACCCCAAGTTTAAGGATCTTCATTATTATTGAGAAACAGAGGAGAAAGCATATGTAATGTGCAGTGGGGGGGCATGCTCAAAAGAAACAGTTCATAATTTAGTACCACTTAGAACTAAATAAAAAGTGAGGATTACTTCCATAATGTGCCTAGTACCCCTCCTTCCTTGGCCCCTGAGGCCACCTTTTTATGGACTTTGGTACTTCATGGATTCATAGTTGGAAACATTAAACTCCTTGTCTTTTTTTTAATGAATTTGAGACAACATGTATGCATTAAAAGCCTCTACCATAGGATACAAAGGTGAATAGAATATTCTATTATCTTCATTATATTCTTATTCTTAGAATATAACACTGTAGTGGAATATTGGAATATTCGATGGTAGAAATACTCTTATTGTTATATAGTCTTCTATTAGAATACTATAATAGAATATTATATAGTAGAAATATTATTCTTATTCATATATATATTCTTATTACATAAGAACAGAGTACTATTAAAATATTCTGTAGTAGAAAATTTTTATATTCCTATATATTTTAATATTAAAATAAATTACTCTAATAAAATGTTCAGTAGTAGAAACATCTTATGTTATTCTTATATATTTTTATTTGTGTGTGTGCATATTTTTACTTTTTTTATTTTGAAACAAGGTCTAACTAAATTTCAAATGCCTCACTAAGTTGCTGAGGCTTGCTGGAAACCTGTGATCCTCCTGACTCAGCCTCCCAATTACTGGGATTACAAGTATGCCCCATCACACCCAACTCTATTTTTATTCTTATATTAAAATAGAATAGAGTAATAGAATATTCTAAGAGCAATACGCCCTTTGTTCTTGGGCTTCTTCAAGGTCGTTGTTATATATAGGCATCATTTTAAGGGCAAGTGACATAGAATCCCTTGTAGAGAAATAGACTTGCCTGCTGAGCATCTCTGTTCCCTTTCCCAGTGTCCCTTGGGGAAATGCTATCCTCCTCTCTAGAGAGACTGCAGAGTCTCTCCCAGAGAACTATAAGGATTCTTTGTTCTTAAATACTGTTTATAGTTCAGGGTTACATGTTAGATTGAATATTTCCCCTCTCTTATCTCTGGAATCATTATCCAATACAGTAGATAAAGAACCTCAACTGCACTCAACATTTTCAGGCATGATTCTTACAAATGTTTTGTGTCGCTTTAGAAGCTGAAGAGACTTCATGATGACAGGTGATACTTTTGTTGAATCAACAAGATTGACTGGTCTCATGGTCGGTGTTTAGTGAGTCAATCATTTGTACCACACAATGGATAACAGAGAAAGAAATTCCTCTTTTATTCATTGGAAGGCTATTTTATGATATTAACAACAAAGAAAAGCAACTCTCAGTGGAATCAGAGTGGATCTTTCAAAATGCAACACATCCATTAGGAGGAGATAAAATGAAGAGTGTCAGCTGAGACACTAATTGGGCTAAATTGGCTGAAACATTGCTTTAAAATTAAGTTTACATATTAAAGGAAAGATAAAAGGAATCAGCACATTATTTTCTAAGATACAAATGTCTATAGATATGCAACCATTTTTTTTCTCTCCCTATATTTTTCGTAGTTTTGGTTATGAGCAACACAAAATAATACCCAGCTCACTAAAAGAGAATAAAAGATGAATTTATTGATTGATTAATATTACCAAAATATCCAGGGATTCCTGGGTTCAGGTAATATTGAACTCAGAAACCAAAATTAAGCCAGAGTTGGTTATCTTTCTGTCTCTGGGATCTTTTTTTTTTTCCAGATGTGTACCCTTATGCCTGCCTTTATTTTTAAAAAATAATACTCCATTGTGAATCTCCTCAGTAACTAACGTGACAAATCTACACAGAGCTGATATTCTAATTCTTGGTGAAAGATGTACAAAAGATGAGATACTTGCCATGCTCTATTTTGATTTTATAACCCCTTTTCTTTAGTATGCTTCAAAATTTGTTCATATATTAATCTCCTCTATCCCTCAAATGTAAGATCCATTTGTCTACTGATTTATATCTATTTTTCTAGTGTTGAATTTTCAGCACCTAGAACACATTCATTCTTTGGAGGGAAGGAATGAGTGTTTTGAAATGTCATGAAGACTTCCAATTTGCCTTACAGGAAATGAGCCAGAAGTAAATTATTTTGGACACTGCTAATTCTAGTCCTTTGGACCAGTGGTTGGTAAACTAGGTAGACTGGAAATGAATGAATTTCCCTCAAGCAATCTTCTCACCTGGGCTCTAATCACTGTAAAGACATGTAATATATCTAAGTCCAACTTCAACTAGTGCATTGGAAACAATAACACCAACTTTTTTGGCCAGGGATAGACATCTTTAGTTGCAGTACTTGAGAGGCTAAGACAGGAGGATCGCAGGTTCACGGCCAGCCTCAGTAACTTAGCAAGGTTTTCTGCCACTTAATGAGTTTCTGCTTCAAAATAAAATTAGGACAGGGGTATAGCTCAGAGACTGAATGCTCCTGGCTTCTATGCCCAGTGCCACAAAAAAAAAATCAAAATTACACCAAATTCTTAAAATCTGGGACTATCATGGCAGGGCTGTGTTGTAGGTGTGTGTGTGTGTGTGTGTGTGTGTGTGTGTGTGTGTGTGTGTGTGTTCTGGGGATTGAACCCAGTGGCATTCTACCTCTGAGCTATACCCCAACCATATTTTACTTTTTATTTTAAAAGAGGTTCTTACTAAATTGTTGAGGCTGGCTTTCAACCTGTGATCCTTCTGTCTCAGTCTCCCAAATACTGGAATTATAGGCATGTACCACCACACAGGTGCAGAAAATATTCTGGGGATTTAAACACTTGGATCCTTGCCTATGTCAAGTAAATAGGGAACCATATGCTTCTCCCAACTTGTGCTTATTTTCAATTTGTTCATTTTTTTTCTTCCTTATACCTAAGTGGTCGTTACTTGGCCAAATAGAAGATCATTTCTAGCAGTGAACCTCCCTGTCTGTCAACCTGACTCACAGGTCAGAGTTAAGAAGTATTTTGACACAGTCCTTTGAGCAGAACCTTCTTAAATATTTTTGTTTGTTTTCTGCCCAGCAGCTCTCTGTGACTCAGTAGTAGGCCTTTTTTTTTTAAATGTCTCACAGTGGTATTCGAGGTTGCTAAATGAGAGTGTTAAAAATGCATGGGACTTGGTAGAGAGCTTAACCTGCCTGACTTGCCCTCCATGCTGAAACTGGTGTGCTAGGCACATACATTCTTAAAAGTTTTATTGACAGCTCCTGAAAATTACGCTCTCATTATAATACAGTATTACTGCCATCACTGAAATTTTTTCTTAAAATCTTTGAGTATGAACTCTTAGTTTAAAAGATGGTCTAAACACATATGCATATTTACTCACACACACACACACACACACACACACACACACACACACACACACACACACCAGCATAAGATTCTCTACTTCAGAGCTAGATCCCCAGTCCTTCCTGTCTATCTATCTACCTATCATCTATCTTTCTATCTATCTATCTATCTTTCTTGTATATATCTTAAACAGGGTCTTTCTAGATTGCTTAGGGTCTCACCAAGTTGCTAAGGATGGCCTCAAACCTGCAATCCTCCTGTCTCAGTCTCCCAAGTACTAGAATTACAGGCATGGGCCACCATGCCTGGCATACTTACACTAACATTAACCCTAACTTAATATTAACTAAGGTTATTTACATCCCATTGGGTAATTTTTTCTTCAACATTCATTTAAACCTGAAAATAACAGGAAACTATGCCAAGTTGAAAGAATGATTTTTCCTCTTTTGACCACTAGTTACCCCAGTTCTCAAACATGAGATATAAGTCATCAATTTCACTGTGACTTAGCTATTTATTTACACAGTTTTGCTGCTGTGGACATCACACAGCTGAGTTTTGAGCTTGACAAAATATTGTTATCCACATAATTCATCAGCAGCTGCTTCCACAAGGTGTTTGGATTTGCAGGGACTCCCATTTGAGTTTGAAATTGAATTGAAAATTCATGGATAGGATATACAGATGGGGCAAGTCTGACCATCAGGAAAATGTCTAGTAAATTTACTCTCTCATTTCTGGCATAAAAACCTGCTTCTAAGTCCTTGAAAATAGCTCCCATTATCATATCGATTGAAGTAAACAAATATAACTCAAATTTAAAGTGAATAAAAGTTTATGCCTACATATTTGTAACAAAATTCTAATGTATCTTATATATTGGTCACACTGTTTGGTGTAAGTTATTAATGTTGACCATAATGATTTATTGGTTCTTTATAGGCATTCCTTGCTTATTAAAGATCCTATTGATTGAGCTAAAATTAACAACCTCCTATTAATTTGCAATTCATCTTTTAGTGGGAATCATAAGTAAAACAAAGGCTGCATCAATCATAAATTAATTTTGAAGCATATTCATACATGGGATAGAAATAAGATAATAGCAGCTGTTTTCTCATGGGGTACCAACTAACATTACAATATGAAAAAATTGAAGAGAAAAATAAATTCCCTTAATACAGTTTCCTTTTATTTAGAAAAATGGGAGGAAGCCGTATGATAGCATGGGGGGGATTCTCATAATTCTAATGTCATGTTCTTTAGATTTTAGACTTTATATTGTACTTTTTAATAAATTTTATTGGTGTAGTCATACATCTTAATGGGATAAAAACAACTTGTGGAGATATACATGCCTGCATCACTCAATCAGCCCTTTCCTAATCCCTAACCCCCTCCCTCCCCCTCCCTCCTTCCCATGCTTGGTTTTCTGATTGACTTTGATGTGCTAAAGTACATCATGTACTTTAAAGAGTTTCCCTCTTCCCCTCTCCCATCCCCTCAGATAGGTCACCTTAATTGCTCCTCTATAGGATCCTTTCTTTATCTACAGTTTCTCCTATTACCCATTTTGCCCTAGTTTTCGCACATTAGGAAAAGAATCTGATTTCTTATTTTTGTGACATTTCACTGTAAATGCCATAATTTTGTTCTCCTTTATAGTTGGGCAAAATTCCATTGTGTACATATCCCATAGTTTTGTAATTCACTCATCTGTTGAAGGGCATCTTGGCTGGTCCCATAGTTTGGTAATGGTGAATTGTGCAGCTATGAATGTGGTTGTTCGTGCATTAGTTTGGTATTTGGGTTTTCATTCTTTTGGTAGCTACCCAGAGGTGTTATTGCTGGATCATATGGTAAGTTTGTTTTCCTTCTTCTGAGAATCCTCCGTACTGTTTTCCAAAATGGTTGAATTAATTTGCAATCCCACCAATAATATACTAGAGCTTCTATTTTTCCACATCCAATCAATTACAGTTTCTTTCTTCTTTGGAAGTCCTTCTTTTAATTTTCACACTGATTTCCACTTACTGAAGTCCTGAGAGCCAGAAGATGAGTAACTTTGACAAGGTGATCCACTCACAACCAGTTTTTTTTTTTTTTTTTAATAGAGGTTACTTGGATCTGGGAATCTACTGAGAGATGAGGTGAGGCAGCGGCAGCTTCTGGTGCTTCCTGGCTACATGGTTGCAGGGACCTGCTGGTCCTTTGCTGTGGAGCAGGCCCCAGTCCCAGCCTCACTTTGCTGGCTCTAGTCCTGGCCTCACCGAATGGCAGGCTCCAGGCCCAGCCTCACTGGCTCCAGACCCAGCCTTGCTGGCTCCAGACTTGGCCTCACCGAATGGCAGGCTCCGACTTTAGATTGTATTTCAACATTAGAAAACAAATATAGGATTTTTCTCTTCACAAATGCCATTAAATTATATGTCAGTAATTGATAAAGATAACATTAATTAATTAATCAATTAATTTAGACTAGAAAGTAAACCCAGGGATGTTAGACCTCTGCTCTACACTCCCATCCCTATTTTATTTTCTGTTTTGAAACTGAGTCCCACTGAGTTTTTGAGGGCCTTGCTGAGTTACAGAGGCTCTTTTCTCAGGCTCCCAGGAACTGGGATTACAGGTGCGTGTCACCACACCCAGCTTTATAATACACTTCTTTATTAGGAAGTGACATTTCTCACTTGTGTTAGTCAATGTCAAATGTATTAGTCAAAAGGCAAAAACTCAGTTTGTACTGCCTCTGTTCCAGAGGAAAAGGCAATAGGGTTGTCATGGCTCCAGACATGGTTCTATCCAGGAGCTAAAAACATATCTGGACTCTGCCTCTTTTTCATGGCTAAAAAGCTAAATATTGATGAAATATAATGAGTCGATCTGGCTTGTCCTTTGGATTTGAAAAGAGGAAAACACACACACGCATAGATTGGGAGTCAGCCTCAGCAATGTAGCAACAACTTCAAAAACACAATGAGATCCATTTTTGAAATTAAAAAAAATTATATATATATATATATATATATAATTTATAGGGCTGTGGGGTATAGCTCAGAGGTAGAATGTCCCTGGGTTTAATCCACAGTAACAACAAACAAAACAAACACAAACACAAACCTCACCCTAGTCAATTATTAGAAATTCAAACTTAGGATAGGTTGATGTTTGATAAGGTTATGTGTTCTACTATTTTCTTTAAAGAGTTAGTGATTTGAAATGCAATATTTGTGGTTGACAGTGCTTTTTTTACACAGTGTAATTTACTTAAGAAAAATGTTTTCTTTTTAAATGTTTTTGTTATGAATTTGTCAGACATTGAGACCATTTTAATGTTTAAAAATGATACCATGACTCAGTGTAGGTTTTGTGGTAGCAGAATGGCAAAATTTTGAAGGCTCAGAGGCCATGTTTATGAATTCATTGAGATTAGCTATAATTATTTGGTATTTCTCAAAGGACTCATACATCCATGATTACCTAATACAAATCAAATGAAGATATTGAATTAGATTATGTACAAGATTTACAAGACTGAGATACAAGATACCAAGGCAGCATTAACTGTTTGACATTTTCTTTATAAAGCCTAAGAACACAGCCCAGGTGAAGCCTAGGTATGTTTCCTCGTCATATCTTTTTCAACATATTCCATCAGTGTCTAACAAATCCCATAACTGGCTTTAAAATAATACCACCAAGCTTTCAGTGAGGAAGCACTCAGACCAAAATAGATAAATTGAAAAGCTTATATCAAATCTAGTAGGTTGATCCTCTTTGGTAAAATATTCAGAGATATAGCTATGTCATCTCTAGAGGTACTTTAAAAGTAGCTAGCTGATATTTAAACTCACTGTGGCTAGAGAGCCAAGATCATTCAAGAAGCCATAAGATAAGGTCATCAGTAAGCTGCTGCATCTTCTCCTAACCATAATAGTACATTATTAAAATTGCTAAAATTGTTCCAGATTGTCTAGGCTTTTTCCAGTGAGGGGTATATGTTTGTAATGTCTGACACTAAACCAGAACAATGAAGAAACTCCTTCCTACTGAGACACTTCAATTTAATATGTAGAATGCTTGGCTTACCCTGGTCCAGTACTATTAATTAATTAATACTTCAATTCATATTTTTATTGGAAAAAAGGAGAAAAATACTGTTTCTTTCTAAATTGAGTTTAAATTAATTTTTTGTTGTGTTTTGAACAAAGATTCAAACAAATATTGGGTCTTTTTTCTTTTCCTTTTGTACTGTTTTATCCCTTTGGGGGTGACATTAGTTGTACGTGGAAACATACAGAAATTAACATTTTCATCTTAGCTTGCCACTGTGGTCTGAATCTCTATAATTAACACAGATGCTAACAGGTTGATTGGTGAGCAGATGAACAGATATTTAATTGTTCTATTTCATCCAGCCATTGAAATTCTGAAAAAATAGAATATAACTTTCATTATTTCACTTATTTAGTCAGCCAGTGGGATTATCTTATGGACCATTGAGCAATTGAGCAGTTATCAACCTGGATAACAATTTAAGATCCAAGTGGTCAAATATTGACTAGATAGCTGTGGCCTCTGTTAAAGGCTGGCTGGAAATTAAAAGAAGACTGAACCATTCATGGGTTGATGCATTGTGTAGATGTCAGAGCCCTCTGTCTCCTTTACCAAAGAGGAGAGTTTAACAGAGACTGGTTTGACTATTCAGTAAGGCTAGAGATGAATTTAGTTTCATAATGTGGTATATGACACAGAGTATAAACACAGTTAGATGCATCTAAAGTGAATCAGTTTTCTGTGAGGATTTGTCAAAGAGATGGATTGTTCTAAAAACAGAAAACATTGATGCCTGAATCTACCTTGGTTTTTTTGCTAATTGCTGCCATATTCAGTAGTTCCCGGTTGGAATGAATATTGTTGGCATTGGTAATATGGCCAATTTTCCACTGGGTAATCTGCCAGAACAAACTGTTTTCCTCGTAGCACAAACAACAGCTATTTGCTTGTTTAGTCAACAATTACTGAGGTCTGATTCTCTGCAAAAGCTGTTAGGTACTTGGGGTAGAGTTGTTAATAAGACTCAATGGTAAAGAAACTTTCTTTCTGGTGGAACCTGTAAATAAAGAAACATTTACAATTGAGTATAATATTTCTGTGGCTGACATAAGGTCAGGCTGTACTGAAATGAATGTCAGACTCACTTGGCCAATCTTGGTTAAGGACTCCTTCTCAGAAGAGATGTCTAAGCAGAGACAGCGAGGACAGGTAGAACTTAGTTGGATAGTGATGTGGAAGGGTAGATGAGCATGTTTTCTATCCAGAAGGATCACTGTGTGCAAAGCCCTAAAGATGAGAGAAAGTTGGGCATAATCTCAGAGAAGGCGCCCACGGTGGGAAAATCATGTCAAAGATAACAAGGTTCCCAAGGTGAAGAGCCTTGTCAGAAAGAAACTAACTCATAACGTGTGGCCTTTTCCAAGTTCTTATGAGGGGCTGTTGAAAGATTGTAACAGGAATAAGTTCCAGCCTTGAGGGATAGAAGAGAAATGCATTACCAAGGCTTCAAAAGAAAAGGAAAGGCAAGTCATGTTGAAAGGCAAGTCATGTTGGCACATGCCTCTAATACCAGTACTTTTGGGGGACTGATATAGAAGGATCATAGGTTTAAGACCAGCCTCAATGCCTTAGGAAGACCCTCTGAGTTCAGTCCGTGGTGAGTGAGTGAGTATGAGAGAGAAAGAGAGAGAGAGAGAGAAAGGGGGGGAGGAGGGAGGGAGGGAGGGGTCAACTTTAAAAATCATACATCTGCTTAATCTCCTAGAATAATAAAATACAGACGACTGAGGCTGTGAGCTGATAGTCTAACTATTCCATTTCTTCCTCAGCTGCTAAGAAAACTTGTTATGATTAATTACACTGCCTAATTGAGTGCAGTCATGCCCCATATTTGATCAGAAGTTCTATCTTTTGTCTGAGGACTCGGAGAGCCAAATAAGAGCTTTGTTTATACAATTGCTTTCCACAATTTGATTTTTAAAAATAAGCAAGTAAACTGGGCACTGGATAATGCTTGTTCTTCTAGTGCTTGGGAGGCTGAGACAGGAGGATAATAGGTTTGAGGCTAGCCTCAGCAACTTAATGAGACTCAGCAATCTAGCAAGACCCTGTTTTAAGAAAATTAAATAATAAATAAATAAATAAATAGGACTGGAGGTGTAGCTCATAGGTAGAATGCCCCTGGGTCCAATCCTTGCTGAGTGTGTGTATGTGTGTATGTGTCTGTCTGTCTCTCCACACACATACACACACACACACACTAAAATAAGCAAGTGAATCACAATAGCATGTTTTTCTCAGTTGTGTTGTGCAAATTAAGCTCATTTTTAAAAGTTTCAGCAAAATATAAATAGTGTTTGTAGCTCAGTTGACCTTATAGTATACATCTGATTCTCTTCAAGGAGATCATGGAAACATTTTAACGGTGGGATACATTTTGTAATGAAAAAGGAACAACTTTTATTAGAACAACTTATATTACTTTGTTGTATGAACTTTTGAAATTTTGATGAATTGTTATTAGTATATTCATACATAAACATTCAGATCTCTGAATGTCCAGTACATTCTACCTATGAGCTACACCTCAGTCTGCAGCAGATTCAAGATATTTAAAGACCCCGGTTTTACTCAAGGACTTCCCAAGATAGTACCCTTTTGCCCATTTCTGGAAATACAGAAGTGTAACCTTTTTAAGGGTAGATCTGCCTAGTCCTGTCTCATTAAAAGACCATGTCAAAGAAACCTAGTCCCACAGTTAATTTTTAAAGAACACAACCCTTTCATGAAAAGCATAAGGTAAGGTTTTGTATTTTGCAAAAAACATAATAGTGAAAAGAAAAAAAATTGATCTGAGCATTCTGTCACATCCCTGTATGCCTGGTACTTAGGAGACTGAGACAGGAAAACTACAAGTTGGAGGTCAGCCTCAGCAACTTAAGGGAAATGAAGCTGGGTGTATAGCTTAGAAGTAAAAATGCCCCTGGGTTCAATCCTCAGTACAAAAAGACGAGGAAAGGAAAGGGTAGGTAAGGAAAAAAGGAAAATTGGAGATGACCTTTCAATGATCTTTGAGAAATGTTTACACTTAACAAATGTTATTTATCTGAAATTCAAATTCAGTGGGAAGTCTTGGTTTTATTTATTTTTTATTTTGGGCAACCTTACCAAAAGGGGGTCTAGAAATCTATTCCATGGAGATTTCCATTTCCTTTTTTCTATTACCCATGTGCGGTTTACCTATGCTGAAAAACTGTTCCTTCCACATCCCTACAGTATTCTGTCTTTCCTAGACTGCCCTTCCCTCTCCTCTCCACCTGTCCTTGTGGCAGATCAGTGAATGGGTCTGTCTCCTCTACAGAGAAATGGCGTGGGATGTATGCTCTCTAGAATGGGCGGAGATGGGAGAAGACAGTTATGCTCATTGCAAAACAATCTATGAGGAACCGAGAGGAAGTAGAAAGACCAGGAACCCTCTCAAAGTAGAATGTGTCCCATTACAGACGCAGAAATTCTCATATCAGGATGAATGGCGTTTTCTTTTCATAAAACTAAGAATCGAAATAAGTTTTGTCAAAAGAAGATACAAGCTCTCTGATTACTAGCTCATTGGACTTTTAATGTCTTCTAGTCTGTTCTCAATTTGTCATATGGTTTTTGCTTTCTTTCACTGTCTACCTGTAATTCTAAATCTTAGTGTAGTTCATGAAATGAAAGATAAGCCTGGAAATTATAGTTAATTATACTTCTAATTGTCAAACAAAAGAATTTACCTGTATAACACAAGAAAAATGTAATCGCTCTGGAAAATTCAGAGCTGAGGATTAAGATTTATTAAAAGACGAGAACAAGAAAGAAAGCCATCACAGTGCCTTTTGTTGTTGTTCTTGAGAAAAATCCAAGAATGATTTTTTCCCTCAGTCTTTGTGAATTAAGAAGGGTTTTGACAGCTGATTGTGTTTATAGTGCATGAAAAAATTAGGTTTATTCTTAGAAAACTGTAATACTGTTAGAAATAATGGCAAAGTCAAATGTTTGCAATATAATTATCATTCTTCTAGAAAATATGTGGTTAGGTGAAAAAGAAAATTGGAATACTCTTTCAAAAAATTGTATCTGGGTTTAAGCATAGAGAAAACAGTATTATTTTTATAGTAATCCTTATAATTACAGTGTGTCTTCAGGATTATTGGTACCTTGTAATTACATTGAGGATATTTTTCATGGAAGGAGGGGTATTTTGGAACAGGCAGTTTAATTTATTAGCACTTAAAATATCAAAAGATGAAGGTAATTATTTCCAGATTGAAAACATCTTTGTCCAAACCTGCATTGATTTCTGTACAGCTTCTCCCTTCAGATATTTCTGGTTGTTCATTCTTTCCTTTGCAACTATCAAAGAGGATGTTTCCTCACACTCTTAGGATACTGTGGTCGCCAGCTTCAACTTCTTTCACACCCAACATTTCTTCCACTCTAAGATCACCTTTCCTAAATGATTACTTTCATTGTGTGTATTAATGAAAACCCTACTCTTTTGTTTTCAGATATGTGCTGTGTCTTTCCCTCTTTTCAGGAGTAGCTATCAATTGATTATTTGTGGCTAACTACTCCATATAACCCAATGCATGGCTTATAGAGCTTTGTACCAGGAGTTAGAACTCCGGCTCTCATGTTTCTCTGTGTATGAATTTAAGTAACCTGCTGTCTCTGAACATTAATTTCTTAATCTGAGAAGTTGAGATAATAATCATAGATTGGAAAGAGCAACATATCAAAGACTTTTAGCATATCAATAAGCATTGTAAACAATTTATTTTTATCTAGTGGATTGTAAATCCTTCTGAAAAAATGTTCCATAGTTTCTTATCAATTCCTGGACCTACCAAGTTGAGATTCAACATTGTAATGCCTAATTATCTGGCCTAGTATACCTGCTCATGTCTTAAGTTACCATTACTAATTATTAAATGCATATTATATTCATATTCTCCCTCTCCCCTATCCTCTCTCTCTCTCTCTCTCTCTCTCTCTCTCTCTCTCCCTCTCTCCCTCTCTCCCTCTCTCCCTCTCTCCCTCTCTCCCTCTCCCTCTCCCTCTCCCTCTCCCTCTCCCTCTCCCTCTCCCTCTCCCCCTCCTCTCCCCCAGAGATTGAACCCAGGGCATTCTACCTCTGAGCTACTCCCACAGTTCTATTTTTAAATTATTTTATTTTAATTTTGAAACAGAGTCTTGCTAAGTGGCTGAGGATCTCACTAAATTTCTTTGGCTGGTCTCAAACCTGTGCTCCTCCCGTCTCAGCCTCTCAATTCCTGGGATTACAACTGTGAACCACCACACCCAGCTTATTTTCACTTTTGAACCTCACAATCATCATATGATAAGCTGCTATTGATGCTTTTTTTTTGTTGTTGTTCCCTTTTATGGACAAGAAAATGAGCCTCAGAGAAGTTATAGAACTTCTAAAAGTTAACTTACTCTAATGTAGGGGAAAAGTCAATAATTGAACCCAGAGAGTTTAATTTAAGAGTTTGATGTCTTAGCCACTGAACTGTAGTGTTCCAAAAAATTTCTGTTGAGGATGGTCTAATTGTTGTCCCTGACTACACTCAAGGACCTTTGCTGCGTTCTTTTTATACTTCAAAGCCTATCATTTACCATTTCTCCCCATGTCTCCAAATTCTATTATGATGACTCTATTTTTCCATTCCTTGCTGAGTAAATACACCCAATTTAAATTCTCTCTGCCTTCACTGAGTACTCTTACATTGTTCTAAGTAGAGCTATAGCAGACTGAATTACCCCCTATTTCGTCTGATAAAAAATAGCAAGGCTGGACTGACCTCAAGAGTAAGGACGTATTTTCTACCTCTTTTACTCATCCTAAATTGTGCAGAAAAAAACTGAAAATAGAAAGTACGCACATATATAAAAATGCCTAAGTTATATAATTACCTTTTGAGATTTGTAGTCTTGCAGTGTTTTGGAGGTTGTCAATTCAAGCCTTACCCATATTTTAATAACCAATTTCTGTTTTTTTGGAATGGTATTAAGAATTGAACCAGAGGGTCTTATGCCTCTGAACTATACCCTCAGACCATTTTTTTTTTTTTTTTTTTTTGGTGGTACTGGGGTTCCTGGAAGCCATTCTACCTCTGGGCTACACTCCCAGACCTATTTTCTGTATTTTTGAAACAGGGTCTCTTAAACCAGCGCGGCTGGCCTCGATCCTCCTGCCTCTGCCTCCCAAGCTCAGGAATTACAAGCGTGCGCCACCACGCCCGGCAACCCTCAGACCATTTTATTTCTTATTTTGAAACATGTTTTTGGTAAGTTATGCAGAAGGTCTCACTAAGTTGCTGAGTCTACCCTCAAACTTGGGATCCTCCTGTCTCAGCCTCTCAAATACTGGAATTATGGGCATGCCCAGTTTATTTAAAAGAGAAAAAGTATTTTTCATAACCTAAGCCACCACCTTCTTTTCTTCTTATTTCTTTTTCTCCACTTCCTCCAGCTCATCATCTGTCAAAATGCCATAGTACACCAATAATGTTTAATTATAACCTATCCTCTTGCTTCTTTCTATTCCTGAGTGTTCAATGAATGTGTCTCAGAGTATTCTGTTTGTTTGTTATTTGATGTTACAAAGACCTGGTAGTAGTTTAGACTCCAGGTTTTACCAAAGACAAGCTCCAGCCAATTCAGCAGTTCTTGTGGATTTGAGGATTGAGAAACAGCCATTTTCGGAGGTTTGACTCTGCCATTTAGAGTCAGTGCTTTTACATGGAAGTATTTGGTATTAACAACTTTTGGCAAAACATGTCCTCGGTACTCCTGGGTACAAACAACTTTTAGTAAAACATATTTTTCAATATACCTGGGTACATTTTGCACTTTATCTGGAAAAATTCAACCTGCCCTGATGAGCTCATATCCCAATACTTTGGTTGAAAAAACACCCAAAAATTTCCAAATTAACATCATACGATTCATTCTGGTTACCTAGCCACAAAAATCAATTCTATTCTAATTTATTAACCTAACTAACAATGGAGCTCTGCAAGGCACATTCAAACCTAAGGCTAAACCAAAAGTACAGAAAACAAGGGGCTTTTCCATTAGACAGGACACAAATATTATAAAAATCTTTAAAGGGCACAAAGAATTTTACTTTTATATTTCATATTTCAAAATACTACATATATATTTTATTTTCTCCTAAAACCTGTTTAATTATCTCCTCAATGAGTTCTTTTGATCCTTGGTCAGAAAACACCATAGGGAGGCCCTGCTTGGTCATTCTCCATCACACATAATAAACAACTAAATTTATCCTATCCTCTAACTTAACTACTAGATATTAAACTTACTATCTCTACTTCTAAAATTAACTGCTAATATTATTTGCTATTTTAACCACTAAATATTTTATTAACTTATTCTAACCTAACCATCAAATCTAACCTAAACTTATTTTATTTATCTAAAACAGTGTCTACCTAATTTTCTATAATACCTATTAATTTTTTTTTTTTTTTTTTTTTTTTTTTGGTGGTACTGGGGTTCCTGGAAACCCTTCTACTTCCGGGCTACATGGCTACACTCCCAGACCTATTTTATACTTTTTTAAAATTTGGAAACAGGGTCTCTCAAGCCAAAGCAGCTGGCTTCAAACCTGCACAAACCTCCTGTCTCTGCCTCCCAAGTGCGGGGATTACAAGCGTGCGCCACCACACCCAGCCCTATTAAATTATTATTTTCTTTTTTTGTTTTTGTTTTTGTTTTTTTAGTGGTACTGGGGCTAGAACCCAGGGGCCCTCTACCTCTGGGCTACACTCCCAGACCTATTTTATATTTTATTTGGAGACAGGGTCTCTTAAGTCAGCTGAGGCTGGCTTCGAACCTGCGCGATCCTCCTGTCTCCGCCCAAGCGCAGGAATTACAAGCGTGCGCCACCACGCCCGGCCCTATTAAATTATTAACTAAGAAAATTATTTTGTGCTTTAGTGATCAGGCACCAAGGAGGTCCCTGCCTACCCAACCTTTCCATAAGTCTATTTTCATGCTAAAACCCATTTTCCTTAACCGTCAGTGTCCATTCTCCATCTTATAACATTCCTATAAGGGGGGGGGGGGCTGTGTATTGATTAGCTCTGGCCTCTGAAGTGGCAACCATGGACGCTCTTTAATCATATAAGCTGACCCAATTAATTTTGCATGCATCATGTCAGGCTTTACCTAAAAAGACTCAGCATCTATAAACAACTGTAATTGTTTCAGTTTCTACTAGCCAGATTCTTACTATTTGGGATTTTACGAACTTCTGAGCAATTTTCAGGTTTCTTAATACTCTTTTTCCTATAACATCTTCATATGCAAAGAACAGAATGTCTCACTGATGCCACCCAGATCATTTGCCTTGATTAATAATCTAGTTAAAACACAATGCCACACCGGGCGTGGTGGCACACGCTTGTAATCCCAGCACTTGGGAGGCAGAGACAGGAGGATCGCGCAGTTTCGAAGCCAGCCACACTGGCTTACAAGACCCTGTTTCCAAACAAAAAGTATAAAATAGGTCTGGGAGTGTAGCCCGGAGGTAGAAAGGCTTCTGGGAACCCCAATACCACCAAAAAAACAACAAAAAAAAACAAAAACAAAAACCACACAATGCAAAACAGGGTCAATGTGAGCATAGTCGTCATCCACCTGCCTTGCAGGAGTCCAACTCTCGCTGGGACCTTGTCAAACAGCTCCAGGAACCTGGGCCTTGCCTAGGTTTGCAGTCTGGGTGGTTTTTAGCCACTGAAGTTGTAATTTTTGGCAAATTACTGAACTACTACAATCTCTGGTTTCCTTCTTTGCTCCCTGGGAATGATCGTAATAACCCTAACCTCAAAATATTTGTGTGGAAATAAACTGAAACACTATTTGAGCACTTGACACTTGTTCTCATTCATTCCCTACTGGCACATACTAAATGCTCAGTAAATAGGAACAGTCATTGTGGCTGCTACTATTAACACCAAGTTACCCTAAAAAGGTACCTAGATGAGATATTAGGGGAAGGACTACATTCTTTTCCCTTTTTTTAAACTTTTCTCAAGCAGAATGTGTTTCTAAACAGATAAAACCTACAGTGATGTTGTCCTGAGCATAATATTTGTCTCTCACAAAGTGACAAATTGGAAGAATATATTCAGTCTTCTACCCAGTTATTTTCTCCATCTTGCTTGCATGGCATCTCCAGCCTTTGTGGGTTATACTAAAACCTCTCCCATTTTCTCATTCCAAGGTCTTACGCTCTCTTCCTCCATCTCTCTTGCAGTCTCCTCATCCTGCTCTCTAGATAACTACTCTGCCAAGTTGGTCAGTTTGTCTTCACCAATTCTCTTCTCATTTTGGTCTCCCCATCACCCAGTTTCTGGCCACTCAGGAGTCCTTGGAACTGAAAAAAATAAACAAGTACTCCTTCCCAGAAATAGTGAGTGATATTTCAAATATTTACAACTTAATATCTTTTTCCTCTCTCACTATCATATAAAATATTAGCAATCAACAGTGGGACTGCTTCTAGAAACCATGATATGAACAGCTTTCCAATAACTCCTCCTTTTAAAAAAAATCCCCAAAGAATTGTCTTCCCCAAATTACAGCATTCTCTACCTGCCCGAATACACAGAATTGGTATATTGATGCTTTGTTAAGATTCTCATTCATTCTCACACTCAATTTCTTATATTTCCAGACTGATTACTTTTCATTCCAGGAATACAGTTATTTCTTCTCTACGTGACTACCTGTGTTTCTTTTTACACCTGTACAATAGTATTTCTTATAGCCAAGGGGTTAGACCATTAATTTAAAGACAACAGCATCGAATTCTGTGGATTTTTTAATAGCAAAAGTTACATTCCTTGGAAAGTTAAGTCCTTCTTTTTTAAATGGAATTGGTGAATTAGAAGCACACTGTGCTTACTTTATTCCTTCCAGAACTATAAAGATTCAGGTAATTAAGTTCAGCCAAGAAGCTCAATTCTTGTCAGCTGTTCCCTGCCCATAAACAGATCTGTGCAACTAGGGAAATACTTTTATTGAAAATATTAAATTTGGTGCAGGTCACTTTCAGGTATCATTTTTATTTGTCATATGGAACCTTGTAATCCATTGATTTACTTGAAATGGGGATGTTGATAAATCAACAAATGCATAGAAAGTGGTGAAGAAACATGTCTTTATTGAAAAATGCACGTAAGCATGAAATTCAGACCCTGCCTGCAAGGAACTTTCTACCTATTTGGAAATACAAGAAATATACACAAATGAGGTTTAATTGAGAGAGAAGGAATCAATAGCAATCTAGACCGGTGGTGGATGAAATCCACCAGGCCCTGCATGAATAAGAGGCTTAAAATAACAGGTATAGACTCCCAGAGCTATTTGAGAAGAGAGGGATACTGAAGGGTTATTACACATAAGAGTTATCTTTCAAGGAATGATTACTCTATATGCCAGGCATTGTGCTAAGCCATGCCTCGAAAATAGTGATATGTGGCAGGATGCTGTGGTTCGTGCCTGTAATTCCAGTACTTGAGAGGCTGAGACAAAAGGAGTGCAGGTTTGAGGTCAGCCTCAGCAGTTTAGTGAGACTGTTAGTAACTTAGTGAAACCCTGTTTCAAAATAAAGAATAAAATAGGACTGGTGGTACAGATTAGAGGTAGAATGCCTCTTGATTAAATCTCTAGTACCATACACAAGAAATGGTAGAACACATTCCACAAGGACATTTTTGGACCCCCACAGGAATATGGACATGAGTCAAATAGTCAGTGTGCTTTGATGGAGTTAGGGACAGAAGTACGGCTGTGGCTTTCCATGCTGCCTCCTTCCTCCACCTGCCCAGAGCAAGTGATAGTCATCCATTGGTGGTCACCCAAGTGCAGATTTCCCCATGGTCTCCTGGGTACACAGCATTACCAGGTATTACAGAAATAGAAACAAGTGCCACATAGGCTCTTAGAAACGAAAGCTAATAGCATAAAGCGTTGCATATGATCTGGTGTGCAAAAAAAAAAAATCATATAAAATAGTTTGGACACTAAAGAGAAAGCCCACTTTAGGGACCCACCATGTGCTAAGTACTAAGTGAGGTGTTTTATACTTGAAAGGGGGTTGTAGTTACCCACAGCCCTTCCTCCAGCACCCCGGACAGTTCCACGAATGCCTTAGAGGCTCTGTAGATCCTTGTTGCATGAATGAAGGACCAGTGTCCTTATGCAAAACTCACAAAATTCAAACACAATGGACATTACGTTATTTTTTACAGATATTAAAATTGAGGATTTTAAAGGCAGGGATATTTCTTCAATTACATAGCGGCACGGGATGAGATTTAAACTTAAATCTTCCCAACAAGCTGGGAGTGGTGGCATACACTTGTAATCCCAGCATTTGGGAGGCTGACACAGGAGGATCATGGTTTGTGTACTCGGCGAGACCCTTTTCAATGAAGTGAGATCCTGTTTCAAAATAAAGAATAAAAAATAAGGCTGAAGATGTAGCTTGGACGTAGAATAATAAATAAACCCAGTAGCATAATAATTAATTAATTAATTAATTCTGACAACAAAGTTCCTATTTAGGCCTTCTAAGAGTGGTGTGTGTGTGTGTGTGTGTGTGTGTGTGTGTGTGTGTGTGTGTGTGTCTGTGTATTTGTGGGGGGTATTACTAGGGGTTGAACTCAGAGGCATTTTACCTCTGACCTATACTAGTAGCCTTTTTAAAAAATTTTTTTGGCCGGGCGTGGTGGCGCACGCTTGTAATCCCCGCACTTGGGAGGCAGAGACAGGAGGATCGCGCAGGTTCGAAGCCAGCCGCGCGCGCTGGCTTAGGAGACCCTGTTTCCAAATTTTAAAAAAAAGTAAAAATAGGTCTGGGAGTGTAGCCCAGAGGTAGAAGGGCTTCCAGGAACCCCAGTACCACCAAAAAAAAAATTTTTTTGGTTTGAAACAAGGATTCATTCAGTCTTGCTAAGTTACTGAAACTAGTCTCAAACCTGTGATCCTCCTGTTTCAGCTCCTATGCACTGAAATTATAGGCATGTTCCACCAAGCAAGGCTACAAGTTTGATTTTTTAAAATAAATATTGCAATTGATAATACTAAGCTTTGAAATTATTGAAACTCATGCACCTCTGACCTATGCTGGTAAATTGCCAGCATGTCACTACATAATTTTTAAATAACAAAAACACTGTTTTAAAAGGAATGTTAGTATTTTTTATGGTAAAATATGAACAGATAGCAGGAATGACCTTCAATGTTTTATAGGATTTTTACACCTGACATAGAAAGCACCACATGTATGATTCACACTTGACTAGACTTGTGACAATTATAGCCTCCTCCGTAATGACCTGCCAGAAATGCAGGTACAAAGCAAGAGATGACATCAAAGAAAACATCCTTCAGGGATGTTTTGTAGCATTCTGTGCCTTGGTTGACACCTGTCTGATGCCCTTCTTCTCTTTACTGCAGTAAATATTGCTTTGTTTTTCTAGTGTATATCCAATACAGTAGGAGTAAAATACACACCTGAAGCAGTGTGCCTGGTATATACAAGAAGTGGCAAAAGTAGAATGTGGTCAGAAGCAGGTGGAGAGAGGGGAGGGTTGTACACATTCACGTCTAAGAGGAGAGGGTGTCCATCCTGAAGCTGCGAGGGCATGGTGAGAACTTTAGGTTTGCCTCGAGCCTGATAGAATCTGTTATAAGACTGAGCAGATCCTAGTAGGGGTTAACACTCCAAAAGGATTATCACTGGGGCTGAGACAGGAGGATCACCGGTTCAAGACCAGCCTCCACAACTTAGTGAGGCCCTCAGTAACTTAGCATCAAGACTCTGTTTCAAAGTAAAAAATGAAATAGTGCTGGAGGGTTGTAGCTCAGAGGTAGTCTAGCTGCTTTTAACTAAAGCACTAAAGAATCCCTTGTTGTCAGAAAAGTTTCCTGAGATCCTTGGCTTGCAAACACAGAAATATTCTGTTTCAAGCAGTATTTTCTATTGTATTATTTCCCAAAAGTAGGTAGAGGATAGTGGGTCTTTGAGTCAGCCTTAAAATTGACGTACATGACCAGAACAGTGAAGTTTTCCTCTATGAACAGGGGAAGAGACCCAATGAATGGAAAATGAACTGAAGAGCTATCCATTACTCTTGGCAAACTAAATTATCATCTCTTCTCACAACTCAAGATGAAGCGATTTTCTCTGGCTTCAGAAGTGATCAGTAAGAATTACAGAAAGAGAAAAAAGGGGAGGTGTGCTGCTGGCTGGGACTTTTGCATAAGATCAAGTCATTAAGACACAGGGAAGCAGCTTCATGAGAATCCCAGGGTTGTTTTCAGACAAGTGACACATTTTACAAAGTCAGGAATGTCTGTGCTTTTTGCAGCTAGGGTTGGTATGAGGAAGTAAAGGGCTTAAACTTAATGCCTCAAGCAGCCAGCTAAATTTTTTTCCATGTGCAGTGGTTACGAAAATGAATTTCTTAATTTGCAAAAGAATCTCTGCTAATGCACCTGCTAATTAAATTACTCATAATGGAATAATTCCTAATGTTACATTACCTGAAAGATAGACCGACAAGGTCATCATCACCCACGGCATTATTTTAAAAGATGTGGAGAGAAAGATCCAGTGAGCTATGGCTCCATGAATTGGTGAGATGATGTGAGGACATTGATGTGGCCATAGTCCATTAAACCACCTTTCCAGTCTATTCAGAAAATTGTGTTCAACAGTATCTAGCTCATTTAATACCTGGAGTGTACCATTCAGATGGTTAAACAAATGAGATTCGTACAAGCTTCGTCACCCCGTAATTCACATCTCATTTGCTCTTCCCTTTGTGCCAGCATCTGACTTATCTCTCTGCTGTATCTAAGACTCTTGTAAACTCATGAGGCCATGTTCCAATTCATTGATGTGATGTATGCCCTGTCAACTCTTTGGGATGTAATGTTTGCCACCTTTAAAATGCTGTGTAGCTCTCTGGCTACAGGGAATACCTTTGCAATTAAAAAAAAAAAAAAGAGGACCAAAAATACTGCTTTCCTGAACCTGAAGTCATGTTCCTGAAATCTTCTTGTAAAAGTCTAATTCAGCAAAATATCTGTCATGCCCATTGAGCGCTCCCAGGAAGGAAGCATCTGGTGTTTCTGATAAGCACAGGTGCTGACTTTACAGACCCTTCCCAGGCCTCGAGATGAGTCCATGTGAACGTACCGAGAATCCCTGCTGTCTCCAGGAGTTGCTGACACTCACTTGCTGCTGGTTCTTGGCCTTTTACTTCCACTGAAGCTATATGTGGGAACCTGATAAGAGATCCATTTTATACACAGGAGTAAAGCAGATACCGGCTGCAGATCTCCCCTTGTAAGTTGTAATTAAATGCTTCATTTCCTACATGGACCTTTTTAAGTACAAGGGTCTGGTGCATCATGTGGTAAAGGAGATGAAACACCCCGTTTACAGATAGATTTTTATGGTTGCAGTACTACTTTTCCCAGACTCTGAAGGTATTCAAAGTGTAGGATGTTTCTGGCCTCTCTGGAAGTGATTGCAGCATTTATCTATAAGGCACTTTTTTTCCTTTTTTGTGGTGGTGGTGATTGAACTCAGAGGAATTCCACCTCCAAGCTGCACCCCGTCCTCCTGTCCTTTTTCTTTTTTATGTGGAATCGGGATCTCACCAAGCTGCTGAGAGTCTTCCTAGCTGCTAAGGCTGGCTTTGAGCCTGTGACCCTCATGTCTAAGCCTCCTGACTACTGCAGATTACAGGTATGCACCACCACATTCAGCACTGTAAGATCATTTTACTAAAAACTTCTGAAATACCCAAGACTGACCTCAAATATGAATAAAACTTTTCAGATAGTTTGTAAAAGTCGTGGTTTTTTATGTTGGCGAATACTGTATTCTTTTGTCTAAAATTTTGAGGTTTGAGGGTCATCCCAAGCATGAAAATTTGAAGACAATTAGTAAGATATTATCACAACAGACTACCATAGGTACACAGAGAGAATCGAGAAGTATCTTCATAGCAGCGTTATTTTATGGCAAAAGATAGAAAATAAATGTAAATACAGGTGTGTGTGTGTGTGTGTGTGTGTGTGTGTGTGTGTGTAGGTGGTACTGGTGATTGAACCCAAGTGCATTCTAACTCTCAGCTACACCCCCAGCCCTATTTCATATTTTGTTTTATAACAGGGTCTCACTAAGTTGCTGAAGCTGGCGTCATGCCTGATATCCTCCTGTCTCAGCCTCCCAATTACTAGGATTACAGGTATGTATTACCACATCCAGCTAGGAATTTTTGAAATATGTATAGTACTTTGTATAACATCAGTGGTATCCTAGAGGGAAATCCAAGTAGAGGTGGCACAGGTGTGGAAGAGAGGTGGTGGGGAAGAGGAGGCAGTGATGACCGTAGATAGTTCTGTCAAGAGCTTTGTATAAGCCGGGTGTGGTGGTGTACACCTGTCATCGCAGTACTCAGGAGGCTGAGTCAGGAGGATTCAGGTTCAAGGCCAGCCTCAGAAACTTGGCCAGAGCATATGTATGTATATCATCTGGGAGTATATTTCAGAGGTAAAATGTGCCTAGATTAAATCCCCCCCCCACAAAACAAAAATTTTAAAGTATAAGATGAAATATTTTCTCCAAATCAAAAAATATCTATTTAAAATAATTTTAAAAGAAATTAAAATTTTTTGTGGACCCCCAACAGTATTCTCAGCTATTGGTCCTGTTCTACTCTGACTGATTAGGAAGGTGGAGCTGTATAAAATGAGTATAAACAAGTGTTATTCTGTACAACATATGAAAAATAGAGCCACAGCTAAATTTTAAATACTACTTCTAGAAATTTTAAATATCTGATAAATTCACTTGTCTCTTTAGCGTAAACATGAGCTTTCTGTTTTTTATTTAGTCAGTGAATTAAAGTAGCTCACATCTCTTAGAATCAGATAATATAAAGTTTAGCTCAGTTGCTCTATTTCTTCCTCATGGAATTGACCATCATTGATGAAATATGATCTGTTTACATTTCTTCACTTCTTAGCTCTTTTTTATAACTACTATTCTCTACACCAAAGGCACCTTCAAGGAGAAAAGAAATCATAAGGGAAATGCGCAAATAGATTCTGTTGCTCAATCTATAAATTTGTAAGAATTTAACAGTGGTATAATATGGAGAAGAACCAAGCATTCCAGGATGCTCACGCAGTGCTGGAGGGAGAATAGCTTCTACTTAATAGAAACCCATCTGGCAGTGCTGAGTTTAATCAAGCATGTGCTACCAGTAGCACAAAACTGTCTGTCTCCCAGATCCACAGCAGATGTGTGCTGGGATGTGCGTTGCTGTACTTTGTGGCAGTAGAGTCGGAGACGTGTTCATACCCACTAGTAGGAGAAGGGATGAGAAAGAAACATGTATAACAGAATGCTCTCAGCCTGGTGTGATGACCCATGCCTGTAATTCCAGTACTTGGGAGGCTGAGGCAGGAAGACCACAGTTTCGAGGCCAGCCTCAAAAACTTAGTGAGGCCTCTTTCAAAATAAAAAATAAAAAGGGCTGGGGTGTGGCTTGGAGGTAGAATGTCCTTTGGTTCAATCCCCAGTAACAGTAAATAAATGAATAAATGAATAAATAAATAATAAAATGTTCTTATCATAACAAACTTTATACATTATCAAATCTTAAAAACAATACTATGGCTACGCGTGGTGGCTCACGCTTGTAATCCCAGCATTCAGGAGGCAGAGACCAGAGGATCACGGTTCGCAGACAGCCTCAGCTACTTAGTGAGGCCCTCTGCAACTCAATGAGACTCATTTTCAAAATAAAGAATAAAAAATAGGGCAGGGGGTGTAGGTAGGAGGTCAAATGCCCCTGGGTTCCATCCCCAGACTTGAAAAAATAAATAAATAAGTAAATAAATAAATAAATAATACTATGTTGGAAAAAAGCAGAAACAGAATGAGACTTGTATTATAGAATCATTCATACAACTTAATATACAGAATGACACCAGAGATTATCAAGAATCCATACATCTAAGTAAATGTTTCCAAAGAAACAAAATCTAAATAAATGTCTAAAATATGGATTAGAAGGACTTTTTATCTATGTGTGATACTAATGATTAAACCCAAGGGCATTCTATATCTGAACTACACCCCTAGTTCTTTTTATTTTTTTTTATTTTGAAACAGAATCTTACTAAGTTGCTGAGTGTCTTGTTACTTGCTGAAGGAGGCCTTGAACCTGTGACCCACCTGTTTCAGCCTTCCAAGTTTTGGGATTACAGGTGTGTGCCACCAAACCCAGTTTAGGACATTTTAAAATATACTAGAGGGGACACCTATGGTAAAGAGAGGGAATTGGGCAATATATGTATATATTGAATAGGTAGAAGAGAGGAGACTGATGCTGACTGGTATGTCCTGAATTGACAGATGTGAGCAACTCAGTTCTGCACACCTTAAGACCAAAGATTTTACTTTAAAACTAAATTAAAGTTTAGCCGGGCATGGTGGTACATGTGTCACCCCAGTACTTGAGAGGCTGAGACAGGAAGATTGCAAGTTCAAAGCCAGCCTCAACAACCTAGAGAGAGAGAACTTGTTTCAAAAGAAAAAAGAAAAAGGACTGGAGTTCAATTGCCATTACCTCTCAGAATAAACAATATTAATAGGGGCATCATGAGTGTGTGTAAAAAGCAGTTTCTTATAAACTCGGATGCTAATGGGGACTAGGAAAAACAGGTAAGTCACCCTCCCCCCAACAGAGCACCTATCACTCAGCTAAAACTTACTGCTCCCATTAAGAAATATCAACTGTCATTGCCAGAACATCCAATTTTTCAAGAAAAGTTTTGGATTTGATTTTGGAGTATTATGTTCTAATCTAGAACATTGGAGCCAAGCATAGTGGTACATGCCTATAATTCCAGTGCTTGGGAGACTGAAACAGGAGAATCACAGGTTTGAGGACAACCTCAGCAGTGTAGTGAGATTCTCAGCAACCAAACAAGATCCTATTGCAAAACAAAAAAATAAAATTGGGCTGGGAGAATATGTCAGGGGTAGCATGCCTCTAGGTTCAATCCCCAGTACCAACATAAATAAATAAACATTGATTAGCTTTTGATAATCAAAGATTATTATTGATTATATTATTTTAAAAATAATATAACTTTGGCTCTCTTTAAAAAATAATATAACTATAAGTCTCATACAAATATTAAATGGATACATGTCAAGTACTTTAATATGTAAGGAACAGTAAGATGTTATGAGTTGTCCATAAGAGAATCCAGAGTGCAGGCATGTATAGACAATCAGGATTGCTAAAACAGATGTGCTCAGTACATGTAAATGTAGTTGATACCCATGGGCACTAATCATCAACCACATCTCCAAGGGACACAATTAGCATCTCTATGGACAAGAATCATTTGCATTAGTATCAGTATTCTACAGCTTACAGAGTTGTAGAGTAACAAAGACATGAAAAGCCCAGAGACCCCCTGGAGTCTGATAGCCCAGGCAATGCCTACTTTTCTATTAGGAAAAAAAAAAAAAGGAATGTTTTCAGTGAATTTCTCAGTGTTTCACTTTCTCCCCTAAAATGATGAAGTCAGTTGAAAAGACCTAACAACTATAATGTACATCACAAATACAGCTATCAAATGTACCTTTAACTGCCAAAGCTGATCTATTGTTCCTCAAAGTATTATAAAGAAATAAGGTAATCCGTGAATTCAGTGATGGTCAAAAGGTCCTAAACTTGTGTAAACTTCTTTTTTATCTCCTTTTTTTATCTCCTTTTTTGCCCAGAAGAATGCAGGTTTCCCTCTTATTTATACCAGTATTGGGAATGGCCTAGGAAGATTTGAGAAAGCTATGATTATTAATATATTCCAAAAATTGGGTGAGGGGCAAATCTGTGAAAGGACTTGGTTTCTGCCTAGAAGCAGGCAATTAAATTAGCCTAGCTAAAGGTAATTAGCAATCTGGCTAGGATGGGAGGAGGGGTCGACCTTCATGAAAGCAGATACCTTGCCACACCTTGCTGGCAAGGTATCTTGCAATTATACGTCATAGCTCATAGCGAGGTTCAATGTGGTAAAAACATACATACATACAGCTCTTTGTGTATTTTCCCTCTACATCCTACACTGCTCCCCCCTTCCTTCCCACAAGAGTTAATGAGATTGGCAATAACACTTTCACATATTAATAGTGTCATGGGAAAACAGTAACTTCTATGGGGTCTTGGCTTCCATGGCGAAAAGAATTTCAATACATGCCAGTCAGAGATAAAGGCAGAGGTTTTAATTAGGGAAAAATAAGGGATTTGACGGGGGAGGCAGACCATCGTAAAAAGTGGAGTGTGTCCGAGCAAGAGCAAAAGTAAAACAAAAGGGGGGTCTTTGCTGATTTTTAAGTTACTTTATAGGACTTCCAGAAGCTGGTAGGTGGGGTCCCACACTGGAAGTCTGGACTTCCTTCTTAATCTTCAGGTCCCCCTGGCAATGGGGAGAGGTGCTGGGTGGCTGGTGTCCCCTTTGACCTCCTCCTCCTGGACCCTCTGTTTACTAGGCATCCCAGGAATCCCAGGTGGGAAACCAGGCCATTGTGATTAAGACTGTGGGCCCAGGGAGGCTTCTGCCTGAGACACACCCACAGGATTTAGAGATTATGACCTTTCCAGATCTTAAAACTATATTTTCCTTTCCTTCCCAATGCATCTCCTTTTTACCTAAAAATGTATTTCTTCTCTTTTACCTTATCAGTGGTAATACTTTTCATATCAATAGTGATACTTTTGTTGTGCTCTTGCTTTTTAAATGATACCATCCCATTTATAGATTTTTGGTTTTATTTCCTGAGCTTTGGGGGTCTCATTGAGAAAGCCTCTTCCTTCCTTCTTATCTTCATGTACTTATTGGCATGTGCCTTATTGCTGTAGAAACCATCAGGTAAATGGGTAACAAAATACAGGTGTTATTTACATGATGTGACAAAGAAACGCAGATTGGAGTACACAGAAACTTAGGAATGCACAGAAACATATCTATAAGAACCCAGTTTTTCTAACCAAGCAAAACTTTTCCCAAAAGATTCTGGTCTTGCTTTGCCAAGGAGAAAGATCATTGTTTATAGATCCTGTGAGAAGAGAAGTAAATTCAGTGGGAGATAGTGAAAAAAATCTCGTTATCTCTCTTGTGGAGAGTATAGTTTGAAACTTGCTAGTCTCTGGGCTGTGGATTCCCAATCATTTTTAATAGTAGGTAGAAGCTGGATGCTGCATTTTTGGTTTCAAAGCCTCTGATCTTTCACAGAATTTACAATTTAGCAATATGTTATCTAATTATCATTCTAGATTCAACTAGATTCATAAGGCTCACTCCCTTTTGATTAAGGCCAAACCAGGGGAGCTTTGTCTTCCCAGAATTACCAGCCTCATACAGCAGTTTAATAAATGTAGTCTGCAGTCTGATCTCAGCTTTTTTTAGAAACCTGTTTTGGTATAAATCCTGAAACATCAACTTGAGCTCAGTTAATTGCAGTCTTGAATTTAAAATACCTACTTCACAAGCTTTCTCTCTATGGGGCAATAATTCCTGTGGACTCCAAACCATTTTGTCAGGGGGTTAGGTGGGATAGGTAGATACATGATCCAAGAACCTATTTCCAGAGAAGCTTTTTGCCTTGCTGTTGAAATAACTTAATATTTGCACATTTGTGTTCATTCAAATGGCATGACCCATGGCAGCAAACATATTTAATCACCAGTGCAGAGCTTGCAATGTAAAGACTAAATTTCTTCTGACTTAATATGTGTCATGAAATGTACACCATCACTTTTCCCCTGGTGTTTTTGTTTAAATCAGATTCATCTCTGTCTTGGAGGAGGAATGATGTTCAGACAGCTCCGATGATATGCTTTTTCAGCACTGTTTTCATTTGGTCTTAAAACAAGGACCTTTTCTGTTTCAATTTTTCACATTCCGTTATTCATTGGTGGCATTTACGAGGTTATCCAGGGTCTCATCTTTGGTCATTGTGAGAAATTCTCACCTGATCTGATTTGGGGCTAGAATTGACTTTGCTCATATCTTTGTGGGGATAGAGGTCAAGAAGACCATGGCACCAGTGGCCTTTTGTAAGAGGTGTTTTTTCCTGGCATATTGCTGGGTACCTTCTGGGATTTCAGGGCTCTGGATGAGAGGGGCTGCCTTAGGGTATGTGTTCCAAATAGCAAAGTAGAGAACTTAACTGTGATTTCTCAGAATCCTATGTAATGAGTTCTTCTATCTCAGGAGCAAAAGGAATTCACTGTCTTTGAATAATTAGAGTTCTTTACAAATTGTGGCTCCATTAGGATATTTTCTTCCACGAAGGGTCGGGATGACCAAATTGGAAAGCTTAGGCAGTAATGACTAGGAGGAGGGCAAGTTCAAGTCCCATCTCAGTCACTTGGGGACACTGTCTCAAAACAAAGATTTAAAAAGGGCTGGCATGTGACCCAGTGGTAGAACCCTCCACCCCATTCCACAAAACAGTGTTGATGATCATCATCATAATTATCTATTTATTAGGTTAAGAGAAAAAACTTGGCTCACCTATTTAAAATGTAGTTTTCGAATGTGGCGATTCTGAAGTTTTAGACTCCATGCTTTAGGCTGTCCTGTGCACTTAAAGACGTTCAGCAGCATCCCTGGTCTCTACCCACTGAATAACTGTTGCGTCTCCTTCACCACCTCTGACAACCAAATGTGCCTTGGAGTTTGTCAAATGACATCTCTCCCTTGGACAGTCAGGTGAGGTTCTCAAGGCCAAAGTTGCTAACCTTTATTCCCATGAATTTCATTAGTAAATAATCAGGTGGCAATAATCCTTTTTGCATAACAGCAAAGGGAATAACATACTATTCACTGAAAAGCACATCCTATTTTAACATCATTTTTCTACAAAGCACTAACTTATAACAAATATGCAGGCAGGCTGTGGTCTGGTCCTGAACCACTCTCTTCTACTTCCCTTGGTATAGTAGATGCATCTCTATTAATCCTTTCTCTAATTAAATAATTCAGTCTAAGCACAAACTTTATAAGTCTATTCATGGTAGAAAATAACTGCTTTGAGAATAATAACTAACTGATTTTGTCTGGGCTATGTCTTTTTTTCTCAGTTATAAAATTGGATGGAACTCTTTTTTTAAAAAACAAACTTGCGAATTCTATAACAAATAATGAAGATGAGCTGTTTGTATGAATTAATCAGCTCACCTATTAGATCTGCCAATTAGTCTAAATTCTTCCTCATTATAGAAGATTTTAAGACTGTAAACATTCTCCCCAGTTAAGACCCCAAAGAATGTCAAACTGAGCCATCATGGTGACTTTCTCCAAACAGTGCAGCCAAGGCAGAGGTTTAAATAGCCCTTATACTGCTCACCTTTTTAGAATAAAGAATATTTTTGTTTAAAAATGATGCTTTACTTTGACTTCCTCTGTGGACCAAGGGGAGATACATAAATTTTAAAATGGCTGAGGATAGAAAGCAGGTTTTTGGCTTTTTATCCAGAGACAACTTTGGTTAATGACTCCTATATCTTTCTTAATTATATACAATTTGTTAAGGAAAATAGAGATGATGAACTTTAATATTAAGATCCAGAGACTTCTTAGCTGGATGTGGTGGCACATGACTACTTGGGAGGTGGAGACAGAAGGATCACAGGCTCAAGGACAGCCTCAGCAACATAGCAAGACTCTCAGAAGCCTTGTAAGAGTGTGTCTCAAAACAAAAATAAAAAGGAAGGGGATGTATCACTGAGGTAGACTATTCCTGGGTTCAAGCCACAGTAACACCAGTAACACACACACACACACAACACACACACACACATACAACCTTCATAGGATGCTGGGTTTTTCTGAATCAAGCATCAATGCAGCCTCCAGTCCCCTGGCTATAAAAAAGGAAGAGGTGGCCACTCTTTGCATATCACACATAAGGAGAAGGAGGGGGAGGAAACCTGCGAGTCCCCCCCCACCCCCACCCCCGAAGCCTTAATATTGAAAAGCACAATCTCTTGATTCCAGGCTGAAAGGATCATCCACTAAAGGAGGAAGGGCTTTTTAGAAGGAATGTTATAATTGTTTATCTAAAACATAATCCCATCCTAGGCTATTCTAACCTTCTCAACCAGAGGTCTTTTCTTACCTAATTATACGATGCTAAGAAAATCTAATGAGGTGCTGTCAGATTTACATTGGAGTTATTTTAAACATTACCACAGTAGCCATGGTGATGATTTATAAATGGACTCAATGCCAGGGATGTGCAGAAATGTCACAGTTACACTCATATCATAGACATTAAGGGAGCATATTTTATGATTTGGGGGGTCCTCAGGGAAGTGAGATTTTCTCTGGTCAGTAAAAAGTCATAAAAAAAGGATAGAAAGAGTTTAAGTCACACTACCAAGCTAATCTTTATTATTACTTTTTAGTTAGTACTCCAGCAGGTCAGAACAGGATTTATATCTTTGTACTCAGTTCATTTTAATTCTGTAAGTATTATTCCTTGGCTTTTTTTTTTTTCTTTTTGTGGTACTAGGGATTGAACCCAGTGATGTTCTACCTCGAGCTATTTCCCAGCCCTATTTTTTTAAATTTTATTTTGAAACAGGAGTTCCCTAGGTTGATGAGAGTCTTGCAAAGTTGCAGAGGCTTGCCATGAACCTGCAATCCTCCTGTCTCAGTCTCCCAATTACTGAAATTATAGGAGTGCACCATCATACCTGGCTACTATATGTTTTTGTTTTGTTTTGTTTTTGTTTTGTGGGTCTGGGCATGGAACCCAGAGCATTTGACCTCCGAGGTACACTCACTGCCCTATTTTTTTATTCTTTATTTTGAAACAGGGTCTCACTAAATTGCAGAGGGCCTCACTAAGTAGCCAAGGCTGTCCGGGAACCACGATCCTCTTAATGCTAGGATTACAAGCATACAACACCATGCCCAGCTTACTATATGGCTTTCTAAAGAACTTGCCATATGAGTTTTGCTATGAAATTTTTGTTATCTTGATTCTTTAATTATGTTGTTATAGCTTCTTAAGAAGCTACAATACTGGAGAGCCTTTGGTTTAAAAAATCTAGAAACAAGCTTGGCATGGTGGTGCATGCCTATAATATGCCTATAATACCATACCTGGGGGGTTGAGACAAAAGGATTATAGGTGTGCTGCCAGCTTCAGCAATTTAGGGAGGCCCTCACCAACTTACTGAAACCCTGTTTCAAAAAAAAAAATTAAAATGGAGTTGGGTGTATAGCTCAGAGATAGAATGTCTCTGGTCTCAATCTCTAGAAACACACACAAACACATATACACACACACAAATATTATAATACTCATAGATTCTAGTATGACACAGCTGCTCCTTGTGAACCTGAAGGTAAATTCCCCTTCCATGAGAACTTATGTAGGTCAGAATAGCTTGCTCACCACTAGTGATAACAAGAGTTCACCACCAGGAAACCACTGTAGAATCTTCTAGCCTCTCAGACACTTCGAGAAAAGATTGCTTTCATCCATCTTCATATATGTGACATAGAGTAAGGACAGACCATGAATGATTCTTCATTTCTACTACCATTGAAAGATACCCTTTCTGGCCGGGCGTGGTGGTGCACGCTTGTAATCCCCGCGCTTGAGAGGCAGAGACAGGAGGATCCGCAGTTTCGAAGCCAGCCTTGCTGGCTTAAGAGACCCTGTTTCAAAAAAAAAAAAAAAATATATATATATATGGTCTGGAAGTGTAGCCCGGAGGTGGAAGTGTTTCCAGGAACCCCAGTACCACCAAAATAAATAAATAAATAAAGATACCCTTTCTGTAAAGAAATGTCTTTTGGCCAGGCAGCTCTTTTAAAAATGTCATCTAGAATAGTTTTAGGAAATGCATGGTATATGTAGTATCAGTATTGCCACATTTGGCTCAGATAGCTCTAACAAAATTTCAGAAGCAAGATAGCTTAGAAGTAATAAAAGCTTATTTCTTATAGTTCTGGAGGCTGAAAAGTCCAAGACCAGCAGGCCTATTGAGGCTTGGATTTTAAATGTCCCCTGAAGGCCATATTAGATGTCTTGTGGGCAGCCAGTGGTGCCAATGGGTCATGATGAAACTTGTAGGAGGTGGGCCCTGGGGGGAGAAAGTTAGGTCACTTGGGCTGTAACCTTGAAAGGGAAGTTGGAACTCCAGCACCTTCATCTCTCTCTCTCTTTCGCTTTCTGGGTGCCATGAGGTGAGCAGATTTCCTTCACTACGTGCTATGGTCTTTGGATTAATGATTCCATGAGGAGAGGGACTGTGTCTTATTGAGCATTATCTCGTGGACTCTCTATACCTGCAGATTCTGCATCCATGAATTCCACTGACTGTAGCCTGAAAATAATTAAAGAAAAATATGTGCGTTTGTACTGAACATATATAGTTTTTTCTTGTCATTATTCCCCAAACAATACAGCATAATAAGTATTTGCATAGCATTTACATTACATTAGATATTATAAGTCATCTAGAGATGATGTGTAGTGTAAAGGAGGAAGTCTCTAGGTTATATGCAAATAGTATGAGATTTTATATAAAGGGCTTTGAGCACCTACAGATTTGCACATTAACAGGGAGTCCTGAAACCAATATCCTGTGGATACCAAGGAACAACTCTATTTATATTTATGAATAAATAAATACAAACAAGAATGATAAAGAAAAAGCATGAATAATAATGAGACAAAAAGAGGTACCCAGGATGAACTTAGCTGCTTGAGAATTTTTCCTATTGGCCCAAATTCAACTTCTGGTCCTGAAAGCACTTTGTGTAGGCTTTTTAATTATACCAATTATCCAGGTATATTGTCTGGGAGTGTTTGTCTAAATATTGATATTTTCCTGGAAGGGCAGAAATTCTGTCAAGTTTTTCTAGAAAAGGCTAATTCATAGGTTGAACAAAAAATAAACAAACAGCTCCATTGAACATTATTTGCCAACCTAATTTTTAGAAATTTGGTTTATGTGTAAATCATCTAAATCTCTAAGGCTTTCCTCAATTTGCTTTCTCTGGTCTTTGAGATCTGCCCACACAGGGTCAGAAAGTACCTAAGAGAGACAAAAATCTCAGGAGGGTCTTGGGGAGCCATGATTTTCTGTTCCCTTTTTTTTAGAACTTTTCAGGCATCTTTGTCATCAGAGGGGAAGCATCCATCTTGTGCTGGGAATTCAACAAGGTCAACCAAACAAGGAAACCCATAAAACGAGTTCAAGTAATTACACTAGGCAAAGCGGCTGATCACTCTATCCAATCCACTTACCTGTCCCGTAATTCAGCGGCATGCCTGAGAGGGCAGCACTGACATTGAACCGGAGAAGCAAATGATAAATGCCCTATGTGACATGCTCCATAATCAACCTGCTGGGAACAGGACTTGGAAACTCCTTTCTTAATGGTGTCCAAGGGCCTTTTGTTTATTTGTCCTGGTGCCCTTATCCTTCCTCAAGCTGATTACTAATAAGTATTCACATACCGTAGCGAACATGTCAGTCACCCAAGCTACTGCTGCCTGGTAATGATGTCCAAATCGATAGCTCAACAAACAGGAAAGTTATGAGACAGGTAAGTTTAGTTTACTCATAGGAAGAACACCCAAAAAGTTAGAAAATTGACAGTAAAGTTTGGGTATGTGTGTGTGTGTGTGTGTGTGTGTGTGTGTGTGTGTGCACATGTATGCGTCTATGTGTATGTGTGTGTAGGGTGGGGTGGGGATGGAGCTTAAAATCACAAAGAGAAATGGAAATTTAAATAAAAAAGAAAGAGAATAGATAGCCTTCTGTGTCGATACAAAGGTTATGAACACCAATGAGAAAATCTTCTGATAGTTAAAGTAGAAACTCTTAAAATACTTGAAGTAATCCAGATATAGTAGCTTAGGCCTGTAACCCCAGTATTTGGGAGGCTGAGACAGGATTGCAGGTTCAAAGCCAGCCTCAACAATTTAGTGAGACTGTCAGCACCTTAGTGAGATCCTGTTTCCAAATAAAAAATAAAATAAGGCTGAGGGTATAACTCAAAGGTAGAAGCCTCTGGATTCAATACTGTCTGTCTGTCTGTCTGTCTGTCTGTCTGTCTGTCTCTCTCTCTCTCTCTCTCTCTCTCTCTCTCTCTCTCTCTGCACACTTGTGAACATTAGATATCTATGTTCCCTGTTTAACCTTAACCTAGAATGCTTCTCAAATCCTTCTCCACATGTCAGTACCAGCCTTATTCTCTCTTGTCCTTTCCTATCCAAAGACTCTGCTTTCTCCTTTCTTTCTCTGATGCAAAATTTACCTTCTTTTCTAATGACATGTTATTAGACATTCACCTTGTATACACTGGCTTATGGGTAAATAAAATGTGATATGTATATACAATGGAATAGTTTTTATCTTAAAAAGATGAATGCCATTCTGGTATACACTACAACATGAATAAGTTTTAAAATATTATATTAATAAAAAGCCAGGCATAAAACAAATTCTGACTGGGCTTGGTGATGCATTCCTGTAATCCTTGTATTTGGCAGGCTGAGACAGGAGGATTACAAATTCAAGACCAGCACTAGTAACATAGCAAAGACCTCAGTAACTTAGTGAGACCCTGTTTCAAAATAAAAAATAAAACACGGCTGAGGGTATAGCTTTGTGGTAGAATGCCCCTGGCTTCAATCCCCAGTAACACACACACACACACACACACACACACACACACACACACACACACACACACACACACACACACACACACACACACACACACACACAGTCTTAAGATTCTATTTACCTCAAGATTTACATGTATGGTGTTAGAGATTCTCTTTAACATGACTCCTATAACTGAATTACTTAGCAGCACAAGGTAAAAATTAAAGTTCACAGTAATATATGAAGGCCACCCACATAGAGAAGCAAAGTCTTACATCCTAGAGTCCTAACTGCTCCTATTACATAGTTTCCAAACTTCTAATCATTTTCAGAATCACCAATTTAAAATCTGACCCTTTGCTTCAAGCTCTGACCCTTTCCTTTGCTCTCTGTGGGTGGAATGAAGAACCTCAAGTCACTGAGATGATATACACACAGGCAGAAATAACCTTTTCATTCCTGTTTAAATAACCTTGCTTAGCAGATTTTCTTTTCAGCCCATGTTTGAGAACTGGGCACTTAAAGTTGAGACATTTGAAATCAGAGCAAGAAAATTTGAGCATATTTGGTTTTTTTGATAGCATTTAAGTAGAATTGTATGTTATTCCAACATTTTTTTTTAGTTTTCTACAATGATACATTATACAGATTTATGCTTATAAGCTTTGGACTTCATATCTTGAATCATTATTTATGATTAGTGCCTCTGGAGCATCAACTACCATGTTATAGACCTCCTATACAGGTTTTATTAATTCACTAGTAAGTTTAATTTCTTTAGTATCTTCACAAAGATTCCACTCATTAAGTTCTTCAGACATTGGGCATACCTATACTTCAAAACTCTTTAAATAAATGGGGAAAACAGCTGAGTATGGTGGTGCATGCCTGTAATCTCAGTGCTTGGGAGGCTGAGACAGGAGTATTACAATACAAAAAATTAAAATTGGGGTGAGGTATAACTCAGAGGTAGAATGCTCCTGGGTTTCATCCTATGTGCCACCAAAAATTATAGTAAAAAAAATAAGTAGGGTAAAACCTTTACAAATTGTTAATTTTGACTCTCAGTATTGGGGTAGTGGAAAAATTAGTATAAAACAAAACATTAACCCAGCCATTCCTGCTAACACAAAAATAGTGTTGCATAGAAGATTATTTTTATAAAAATTAAATATTTGGCCCCAAATACATAAACAATCTGAAATAAATAATTATAGCACTTCTCACTATTCTGATAAGAATTAGCATCATATAAAACATCTTTCGTGTATTCTACACTATATTACTATGTGTTATCAAGGGACACCCACCCAAGTTCATTTCTGCCTGAGTAGAACCTAATCCACTGGTGTAGGGAGATGAGAATTAAATAACTAAGTAAATCTACCCTACAACGTGGTGATAATTTCCATGGAGGAGAAAAGCATGGCACCTGGCTAGAGAAAGTAATGGAGATGGTCAGAAAATATTTCTTTCAGTGATGGTATTTATTGTCACAAATATATTTTCTGCCTCCATTCTGGTTACTCAGTTCTGTAAGACAAGCCTTGTAACTTTATTGTCTAAGGCCATCTTAGAACGCACGCTGAAATTAACATCTTGGACTGACTCAGTTTAAATGCATGGTATTTGGCTGGGTGAGATTTGTCCACTTGTGGATAACATTTATAATGTTGACATTTCATGAAATTCTTTTACAACACATTCCTTTCAATGCACTGATGAGAAAAATGATCAAGAGTAGAGGTGTATAACCTTCCTGAGAACTCTCCATGAGGGCTGGGTTTGTGGTAATGCACATCATTCAGGTCAACTTGAAAAATGTCCTCTGCTGACACACCAGCACTTCAGACTGTCACACACTTCAGTAGGCGGCTATAAAAGGGATATAAGAAATGGTACCCACTCAGCACTCAAGAACACAGAGTACAGATCTCATCCAGATTTGGGTCCAGAAAAATAAGGTGGCTGCCAGACACTCTTCCCATGAGATCTCTGATTCATTCAGAAAGGATGGAGGTGACACAAGGCATTTTACCCTTTCAGATCCAGGCTTCTCTGTTCTCCTTTGGACAAGCATCCCTTCATAAACTTTCCTTATGAAACAGCGTGACAGGAGGTCTCCTTGGGCAGTCTCCAATCCTACCTTTGATCTTGAAAAGTCTTCAACAAGCCAGGCATAGTGACACATGCCTGTCATCCCAGTACTTGGGAGGCTGACACAGGAGGTTGAAGGTTTGAGGATAGCTTCAGCTACTTAGCAAGGCCTTCAGCAACTTGGTGAGATCCTGTTTTAAAATAAAATAAATTTGAGGGTATAGCTTAGAGGTAGAACACCCAATGTTCAATCTCCAGTACCAGAAAGAAATAAAGAAAGCAAGCAAGCTAGACTCAACAGCTTGACATCATGCCCTGGTGATGACCTTTGCCAAAGCTTATCATTAGGAACTATTTTACTGAACATCATTTTAGCATATACTATGGAAATGGATCTATCATACTACGTAGCATGAATTTAATAATAGATCCCTTCTCTCCCAGGAAACAACTATCTTACGTCTCCTCTCTTTAACAATCACACAAACTCATAAAAACTCAGCTGTGCCCAAAATAGCTCAGAATTTGCTCTGCTTACAAATCCATCAAGCGCATAGGAGGTGCCCAACACTGAATGCCTATCAGCTTTTGGGCACGACCATAAAGAGTCCCATTCACACAACACTGGGTCCAAGCTGTGTGCCTAAGTCATCTAGCACGGTGGTTCTCATTGTACTTTAGCATCATCTGAGAATCTCAGCATCTCTCCACCCTAGACAAAGGAAATCTGAAGTCCATGGTGGTACATAGAAAGCTCTTCCCTCTTCCTTTTTTCCTTTCTTCGTGCCTGCCTTCCTTCTTTTCTTTCTTCCTTCCTTTTGGATGGAACCAAGGGCCATTCTACCTCCAAGCTACACCCCTAGCCCTTTAAAAAAATTTTTTTTTAATTTGGAACAAAGTCTCACTAAATTGCTGAGGCTGGCCTTGAACCGGCAATCCTCCTGTCTAAGCCACCTAAGAACTGGACTTATAGGCATGTGACAAGACACCTGGCCAGGCTCCTTGTGATTCTGATACAAAGGTGAAAAAACCAATCATTCCTTTCTTATGGGGTCATCTGTGACTTTGTAATCTTTTTTCCATGGTTTCCTCCCCATTTTTCTTCTACCTGGTCCCAAGTCCCCTGCCCATTCACCTATATTGTCTTTGTAGCTCAGGAAGCAGCCAGAACAATTATGTGGGCCGATGCAAATAACTAATGAGGCAGTAGTTTTTACCTTAGAGTCTTAGTGGCTTCTGAGCAAACTCCTGACTTACTCTTTGTTTTCTACTCACAGTACACACCTATATCACATGCCAGGCTATTTCTGTGTTGCAGTACCCCAGAGCTCTGTTCCAGAAGTCTTTAAACTATACAGGTGAGAGTGGCCTAGACTTTGAGAAGCGCATCCCCTGTGCTCCTCACATCAGAGAGGCCAGAAGCAAGACAGCGAGCAAGGTGAGGAGGGACCATTTATATAACTCCCAAGGCCACACCTCCAGGGACGCTCCTCCAGCCACACTCTACACCTGGGCCCCACCCAGATAAATCCATTACATTGTGGATTTATCCACTGCCTTGATTACAACCCTCATGACTCAATTTTTATCAACTCCAAACATTAATAAGTTTAGAAGACATTTTATATCTAACAATATCAAACTTTTAACAGGATGAATGTGATTTTAGTGTACTTTATAAAAAAAATTAGAGAAACACTCCAAGAAAATAGACATGAGTCAGAATACCTGGAATTTTGTCTGTGCACTTTGGCTGTTATAGGTAGAAACTGGCCCAGGAGATTTATGAGCAATTTCCTCTCTGTAAAATTGGATAGAATATTTGCATGCCCGTATATTTTTGTATACTTTGTGTGTGAAATATACTTTGTATATTTTTCATACACAATTCTTGTGTATATTTCATACACAAAATATTTCTTGCATGAACAACCCCTGATTTTCATGCTCAGTAAATTGTGTACCTTATGGGCTGCAATGATTTCTTGATAGAATTCATGCAAAATTCTTAGCACGGTGTATAACCCAGGTAAGGAAGAGGCAAGGATGGACCTACCTTTGTGTCAAAATTTAAGGGCTGAAACCCTCATTCATCATAAGAAATAATATTTTCATGAGATATCTTCCAAAATAAACAATGATGCGAAGTCCTCAACAAACAGAACGCCACCTTTCCAAGGAAAAGGTAACAGCACTTGTGTGAGCTGTACTGAGGGGTGGAACAGGAAGACATATGTGAAAAAGAAGCTTTTGTGTTTGGGACTTATGCTGTCTTTATTGTGGATTTTTGACATTTCTAATAATTTTAAATGTTGCATTAAAATATTATTTGGAACTAGGGATTGAACCCAGGGGCATTCTACCTCCAAGCTATACTCTCTCCTTTTTTATTTTGACACAGGGTCTCACTAAGTTGCTGGGAGTCTCACTAGTCACTGAGGCTGGACATGAGCTGCAATCCTCTTGTTTCAGCCTCCCAAGTCCTGGGATTTCAGGTATGCGCCACTTCTCCTGGCTTATTTATCTTGATTTATCTTTTTTATTTATTTTTTATCTTATTTTTTCTTTTTTTTATTTTCTGATGCTTCTTAGATTTTACACCTGAGATAGGTGTTATTCACTGCATCTTAGTCCTGACTCTGAAACAGTGCCTGGAACATAATAACTTCTTTTTTTTTTTTTTTTTTACACAATAACTTCTTAATCAATATTGGTTGCTTTTCCATGAACAAGTTCCCCTCCTTGTTTCTTGCTGTCTTAGATGTATCAAACCTTTCAGCTCTAATAGCAGCCCAGTGCCTGACCCCCACTTGTTCTCTTCTCTCCTCTCTTCTGAAGGAAGACAGGCCCTCGTGCATGCTCCTAGCTTTATAATTCCCAGACTCGTAAAGTCTTTGCCACATGTACATTCCCTCAACTCTTGCAAAGTGTCCAAACATTTTTCTCCACTCTCCAGAAACCGCATCTGCTTTTCTCTTATGTCTAATTAAACCTGGTTTTCACCATAACTCTAGGAAATGTTAATTATAGCATTTTGCCTGATCACTATTATTGTGACATTATTACTTTTTTTGTTGACAAGTATTTAAAGTTCTGTACTTGCAATGTAAGGAGCTGTGGTGTCACTTTGTCTTGGTGCCAGAAATTTTAGATTCCAATCATGGCTTGCTCTTCAGTACTAACTGTATAAAGCAAGTTATTTGAGTCCAATATATTTCTGAATTGAAGGCTGTTTTGCAAGCTAAAGTATTATCTATCATATGCTTTATTATCATTATCAATAATAACGTTAGAAACCTAATGAGAATCCCAGGGCTGGTTTCAGAATCTCTCCATTAATATTTAAATCAATTCTACATAAAATTTGCCTTGAGTGGCATAAAAATAAGTTATGGATCATGGAAAATAATATTTACAATGTAAAGATTTTTGTCTAGATTATATAAGGCAAATGTAAAAGAGGCAATAGATTATATACTATGTGATTATAACTTATATGAAATTGTATAACCATTATTCTCTAAATATATTCTACCCTCTCCTCTCCTGCTTTAGTGATTCTCAAAATTTATCATGTCTTAATGAAGTACAGGTTGTCAGAATCTAAAGCAATGTAAAAAAATAAAATAAAATAAAGCAAAATGTTACTCGTAGAAGTAGAAAACAGAAAGGTGGCTACCAGAGGCTAGGAGTTTAAAAATATGGGGAGAAGTGGGCCAAAACGTATGGTGTCTGGTAAGACAGGAGAAATAAATTATAAATACTTGAGGTGGTGGATATGTTGATTAACTTGAGTTAGTCATTTCATATTATATACATATATCACTCTTAACACATAAATATATACAATCATAATTTATCAATACTCAATACAAATTTAGAGTGAAGATTGATGGACATTATCCTAAAAGATGTTGCTTTAGGATATCTAGGATGCAGTTCAGGACATTTAATTTCTGTCATATTCCTGAATTCTGCTGCTTTTTCTGGTTCAGGGCCCACAGTTTGAAAACTATTGTCTTGGTGATATCTCTGCAAAGATATTTTATCCATCCATCAGCAGACCTTTGATTCCACAGCACAGTGAAACTACCCAAAAAAGAGAAATGAAAATTTGAGACAGAGATTAAGCCTTGATAAGTATAGCAACCAGCAACTAACACAACCATGCCCACAGCAAAATACCATCCTATAGTCTTATAAATTGTTAATCAGAGTTTTTTGGTACTGGGGTGTTCTACCTCTGAGCTGCACCCCAGCTCTGTTTTATTTTTTATTTTGAAATGGGGTCTCACTGCAATGCCAATTCTGGCTTCCCGAACACTGGGATTACGTAAGTGTGTACCACCATGCCTAGCCTGTTAATCAGCTTTAATCAATCATTTTTAAAAGCAGAAATAATTCTCCCTCACCTATAACTCTTTGGGGAGGGGTATTAAATTACATAAGCTCATGAAACACAAAAGAGTAGCTTTTAGAAAAAAAAAAAAAAACACTCTGCCCTTGATTTCAGGCTGATTCTGATTTCTGGCTCCAAAAGCTTTCTTGAGTTTGACATGAGCCATTATCTCTACGCTGTGCCAACTATCTCTAAAACTGGCCCAGCAACAGTCTAGGCATGGTGCCCTCATGAAGCCAGGGAGAAGAGTTGATTGCTGTCAAGAGAATCTTGCCCTCTTTGATCCTATAATCAGTTTGGAAGGCAGTCCTTGGAAAGCCTACCCTACTTGTGGAGTTAGAATATTCCAAGTTACATCTAAAGAGTTAATTCACATGGAAGTGATGATCTGGAATCTCGGTAATGTTTATCTAGGATTGTCCTCTAATGCTGGTGGGCATATTTCTAATGTTACTTCACATCTTCTAATATGGCCTTGAGTATTAAATTAAATGAGAGAAAGATGTCTGCCCATCATTTCACAGCAGGAAGAGAAGCAGTCCTAACCCAAACAGAAAGAGGGGTTTTATGAGTGCTTCTGACTTGGTCAACAAAGAATACAAAATACATATTTGTTGAGACATTCTTTTGTTCTTATTCTCCTTGATGACAGATAAAATTTGTCTATACTTTTGACCTACCTGCCTGAGAAGAAATGTAGGATAAAACAGGAGGTTATCTAAATGACATAATTTAAACTACATTTTCCCTCCTTTGTGCTACAAATTCCTTGTGCTCTGCAAACCTCTCCTTACATATATTTTCTAGATGTTGGAAAAGGGAAGCTGCATCTTTGGGATCTGCTGAAAAATTTCTTTTGAGATAAGCTAAGAAAAGTTCTTGGTGGTACTTAATTTGAGCTAGGGGAGCTTGATATTAATTTTAGAAATGTCTGAGCTTTATACTGGAATTTTTCCTTTATACTGGGGGGGGGTAAAGAAATAAAGGCCACAATCTTCCTGTTTCAATTTGAACCCTTTCTTCTTCCATACTGAGCATGGAGTTTCCCACACAGCAATATCCACGGGTGTCAGACAACCTGCCAGTCTTATCCATGCAGGTGACCCAGGGACAAGCCCTCTATCTGGCTTGAAAAGTGCAATTCAGATGTGCAGTATAAGGTGTGACCTTGACCTTCCTGGTCTCCTGAGTTGTTTTCTTGGAGATAAAGTTTTGTTTTCCTCCATGGAAAGCAGGTACGACTTCTGCTCTGTGTGAGGAGTGAAGGTACAGTTGCGTTTCTCAGACTGATTTGAAAAGCAGGCAATGCTACCTGTCAGTCACCTCCCTGGGGACTAGTACAAGCCTCTGTAAAGAAATGGTCAGTTTTGTGAATAAAATTCCCAAGAGCTAAATCCTAGCAAGTCAGTGTACTATATGAATATACATCAACTGAGAAAATTAATTTCTGCCTTATTTTGAAATTAAAGTCAATAGGAAATGATAAAACTACAAAGAAAATACACCAAAATGTATTTCAAAGTGATGGAATTACCAGTAATGAGCATTTTTTTCTCCAGAATCTGAGTCTGTGTCAAGGATAATAGCTTCACTTAAGTATAAATAATATAGTATAAAACTCATTTTTTAAAGAAGACAGTAGAATGTTATTAGTAAATTAACAAAGTTGCACAATCATCCTCAAATTTTGATTTAGAGTATTTCCATTATCCCCAAACAAAAGTCTTATGTATACTTGTAGCTACTCAGTTCCCATCCTAACTAGCTGGGAACCAATAATTTATTCCCTCTATGCATTTTCTGGACAGTTCATATAAATGGAATCACTCAGCTTGTGGTGGCCTTTTGATCTGGCTCTTTTCCACAGGGCACTGAGTTTTCAAGATGTAATCACACTGTAGTATATAGTACCTCTTTGCTTTTTGTGGCTAGATAATATTCCTTTATATGAATTTACCATGTTTTGTGTATTATGTCATCAGTCAATAGAGCTTTGGGCTGTTTCCACTCTGGCCGTTTTGCACAGTGCTGCTATGAACATACATTGTCATTTCTTTGGGGGTCGATAATCTCTTTTTTTTAATACACAAAAATGGTTTTGATATATATATATATATATATATATATATATATATATATATAATCATTTTCTGTAGGTTTTATCGGCCAACGTATCCTCCCTTTTAAATTCATGTTTGAGGTTCTGATCCCCATTACCTCAAAATGTGACTATATTTGGAGATAGTTTTCTTCTTACTAGAGCTACTCAAGTTCAAATGAAGTCATTGAGATGGGCTGCAATCCAGTTCCACTGACGTCCTTATTATAAGAAGGGGAAATTTGTCAGAGACAGACACAGGGCAGACAATATAGAGACAGGAGGAAAAGATGACCATCTACAAGCCAGTGAAAGAGGCATGGGATAAATCGTTCCTCCATGAAACCACCTTGCTGATTCCTCGATCTTGGATTCTAGCTCCCAGAATTCTGAGCCACACATGTCTGGTTTAAGTCACCCAGGGCCATTTTGTTATAGCACCCAGAACATGCTAATACAGTTGAGGAATAACTTCTTCAGGGAGGTTGTTGACTTTAACCTGCCCTAGAAGAGGAAGTGTGGGGATGGGGTAGGGGGAATGCATGGAACAGTATCTCTAGGGACACTGGCTGTACCAGCATATTGTCAAATTCAGTGTTCAGCAAGCTGAAGGGTAGTCCTCTCTGGACACAAGTAGGGGGTAAGGCTCAGGACACCTGTTTGATCTCAGTGAAAGCTCTCTCACCCCTTTCTGGGCAGAAGGGTTTCTTCCTCTGCCCCCTTTCCTTCCCAGCCCCCTTTCCTTCATCTTTTGTCTCCAGCTACCAATGGGAATCGTCTGCATCAGAGTATGTAGAGTCCATCTGCCCTCTGAGAGAGCTTATAAGGCAGTGGGAGGGTTGAAGAGCAAAGGGAAAGAAGTAATAGAGACTCTTGCGGTGTAATTGGGGGATTTAGCAGTAATTACAGAGTGGAGAGAACACATGTTAATACTTACAAATCCTACTTTACTGCACTCTAAAAGATGATATTTTGATAGCACAAGTACATTAAAATAACCACAGCATTACACACACGCCCCTACATCGTTGTTTTCTTACTTCTTTTAATGTTCTAATCATTTGTTATTTTTATTTCAAGTTCTTACCACTAGCTAAGGAAATGTTGAACGGAAACCCACTTAGAGTATTATGACATGATATGTCAAAACACCTTTTAATCAGTTCAAATTTCCCAGTAAAAAGTCTCCAGCACTGTACCAATGTATAAAATTATCTTGAAAAAGACAAGAACATATAAGAGGTACCCTGTGGTAAGGAAGTATCAGTGAGTATATGCAAGAAAATAAAATCAATCAGATTTCTAAAAATAAGGATGAGGCAGATGGCCATGCGCTCTAAGACAGAGCAGGCTGACAGATTCCTCTAAATATTGAGCACAGTCGAATATTCAAATATTCAACTTAAAATTAAAGTCTCACCCAGCTTTTCAGGAAGAGATCTCTTCTGTGTTGCTTGAATCATCTCAAACAGGAATGTGTTGTCTTAATCATTCAGAGAGTAATATGGTGCACAGACATTGAAACTAACACCATGAGACTAGGCCTTTGGGAACTTGGTAGAACAAGGATGGGAATAGAGTCCTTTCCCTCTGGTAGTCTACAAACTAATTACCAAAAGGAGATGAGCCAATATGAAAAGCTAACCAGTGATAAAGGGAGTGCTAAAAAGTGGTGTTTATCAAGGTACAGTAGAAAAAGTACAAAATTGAAATCAAAATTTTGGAGTAATATTCTTGTTATATATATATATATATATATATATATATATATATATATATATAAAATTTATTCATTAATTTTAGTGTGTGTGTGTGTCTGTGTGTGTGTGTGTGTGTGTCTGTGTGTGTGTCTGTGTGTGTGTGTGTCTGTGTGTGTGACTGGGGATTGAACTCAGGGACACTATAACTCTGAACTACATTCCCAGTTCTGTTTCAGTTTTGCTTTGAAAAGGGATGTTGTGTTAGATTGCTTAAAGTCTTACTACTTTCTGGTGCTGAGGCTGGCCTCAAACCTATGATTCTCCTGAATTGGCCTTCCAAGAACTGGAATTACAGGCATGCACCACCAAGCCTGGCTCCTTGCCCAATTTTTAAAATAGGTTTGTTGAGGTATAATTTATATGCCGTATAGTTTGCCAAATGGCAGTGTACAAGTCAGTGATTTTCAATATATGCAGGGTCATGCAACCATAGCCAAAGTTGATTTGAGAACATTTTTATTATCCTCCCACTCAAATCCCATGCCTATGAACAATGACTTCTATTTCCTTTTAAATCCTTTCCCTCCTGAGTCTTAGAAAACTCCTAACCTATCATCCTTATTTTGGAAATTTATTTAAAAGGATTCTTTTAATATGTGGTCTTTTGTAACTGATTTCTATCACTCAAATGTTGTAATATGTGTCAGTACTTTATTGCTGAATAATAATCCTTTGTATGCATATAACATTTTGTTTACCATATTTTATTTATAATTGATATACATTTGGGATTTTTCTCTACTAATCTTTATAAACTATAGGATCCTGGACAATTAATTATTTTGTGTGTGTGGTACTGGGGCTCTAACCCATGGAGCATTCTACCTCTGAGCTACATCCCAGCCCTATTTTATTTTCATTTTGAAACGGTCTCCTTAAGTTGATGAGAGTCTCACTACTTGCTAAGGCTGTCCTTGAATCTGTGACCCTCCTGTTTCAACCTCCCAAGTACTGGGATTACAGATTTGTGCCATCATAACCCAGGCCAATTAATTAGAATGATTAAAATTTAGGTATTATATGCAACTTTCTAGCTTCAAAACCTGGTGCTGATGAGTATCAGAAGGTGTTTTTTTGAGGTAGGGCAGAGGACCTGGGAACAGAAAGGATTAGAAGAGGCCATCTGTATAAAAAATCAAAAATAAGGAAGGGTAATAAGATATTAGGGAAACAATGACCAGGCAAGGACTATGGAAATCAAAACAAAATTGCAGCTCCTTCTGTGTGCTGCATTGTGAAGACAACCTGTGTTAAAAGGATTGGAGGGAGGAGTGAGACGTTAGGTGACAGAAGGAGATTCGTGCCCACCAGCCGATGAGATAACCATTCTGACTAAGGACTGAAACCAGGCAAAAGACATTCAGCCCCAAGACCCATTTCTGACTAACCATAAAAGAGCAGGTGGGAAACCACAAGAAGGTATAAAAGCTCATCCCTCAAGAATTTCAGTGGTTACTCTCAGGGAACTCTGTGCCCTGTGTAGGAAGAACTGTTTTATTTTCTATCTTTATTTGACCTAAAATAAATTTTCATATTTCTCTGCCCTTTATTAGTACTTGGAATTCATTTTTCAAAATCCACTGGGCAAGAACCCAATAAGAGGAGATGTTCCATATCATTTTGGCGACCCAGATGAGACCATGAGGGAAGGGACCAGTGAAGTTTCTTTTTGTGAATTTGGTTACACCTGGGCATATTTCTTGAGTTCCCTATTCTTCAGTTTTCTTGTGTATAAAATATGGATATTAGTTTTAAATTACAGAGTTGTCAGAGAATTCAATTATTTAACACATAAAAAGCCTTTAGCGCCGGGCGTGGGGGTGCACGCTTGTCATCTTAGCATTTGGGAGGCTGAGACAGAAAGATCGTGGTTCTTGGACAACCTCAGGTACTACTTAGTGAGGCCCTCTGCAACTCAGTGAGACCCTGTTTAAAAAAATAAATTGCCGGGTGTGGTGGCGCACGCTTATAATCCCTGCGCTTGGGAGGCGGAGACAGGAGGATCGCGCAGGTTCGAAGCCAGCCACGCTGGTGTAAGAGACCCTGTTTCAAAAATATAAAATAGGTCTGGGAGTGTAGCCCGGAGGTAGAAGGGCTTCCAGGAACCCCAGTACCACCAAAAAATAAAAATAAAAAAAAATAAAGAATAAGAAATAGGGCTGGGGGTGTAGCTCAGAGGTGGGAATAGCTCAGAGGTGGGAATGCCCCTGAGTTCCATCTAGCTTCAAAACCTGGTGCTGGAGTTCCACCCCCAGTACCGCGCAAAAAAAAAAAAAAAAAAAAAAAAGCCTTTAGCACAGTTTTTGGTCCCTTGTATAATTTTGAGAAATGATAGTGACTATAGCTGTGGCTCTTTTCATATCATAATCACCTCTAATTTTCTTACCTGTTAATCTTGAAACTGACTCTCCTTTATTCAGAAGACTGTTCTGAGATGAAATTAGGGAATATGGAAGCATTTGGCTCAATATCTGGTACAGAGTAGGTATTGAATCAGTAGAATTTAGAAGAGGAATAGCTCATTGTAAGCTGAAAGTGAAGGGAAAATGTACATTTGGAGAATGTCCTGAATTATATGCTCACAAACAAATGATGAAAAGACAGGGAGATGACTCATCTGTCGAAGCTGAGCTCCTCAGAGGTGACAACAATCGCAAGCACTGGGTATGATGGCGCACATCTGTAATACCAGTACTTTGGAGGCTTAGACAGGCTGGAGGCAAGTCTTGGCTACTTTAGGGAAACTCAGCAACTTAATGTGATGTTTTTCAAGATAAAACATAAAAATGATTGGGGGTGTGACCTGGAGGTAGAACACACTTGGATTCAATCCCTAGTACCAATTTTTTCCCCAAGATCGTGAATTTAATTAAAACTTTTGGCTCAAATTCTAATGTTGATCTGACCATAGCAGAGGGGCCAGAGGGCAAGGAGAACCGGTAGTGGAGATTAGCATGAAAGGCCTGGGCCATACAGACATTAAAGCGAAGGAAGAATGCATATGCAAATGTTCTAAGTTCCCCAGACACCCAAGCAACTAAAAAGAAAGACAGAATCCCAATTTTTAATACTTTAACTGGTGCAATATAATTACGCATCATAGTGTGATTCAAAGTAATACAAACATGCATACAAACACACTTGACATATTTCCCTTCAGATAACTCCCAGCTACTCTTTTGTTCTAATTTTTTGATACATGTTGTTTTGGAGGTGAGTGCATTTCCTGGGTTTCTTTTTCCTGCCCTACTCTGGACAGTAAGACCTACATAATGAAAGAAGAACCCTGAGGGGCTGAGTTCTAGCTCAGATGCTTTTTTTCTCATAAGATGCAAGATCTCGGGTCTGTCTTCTTGATTTTAAATCATTTTTTGATTTGTAAAAGCACAGAAATGGAAGAGAGGATATAATAAGTTCTCTTTACTGCAGAAAATTGAGCTATTTATTCTTCCATCTTCACTGAATTATCTCCAGAACTTTTCAAAGTGGATTGCCATGGTGGTATACACCTGTAATCCCAGTACTTGGGAAGCTGAGACAAGATTACAGGTTCAAGGATAGTCTCAGAAATTTAGTGAAACCCTCAGCAACTTGAGAGACTATGTTCCAAAATAATTTAAAAAAAAAAAAGGGCTGGGGGGGTGTAGTTGGGAGGTAGAATGCCCCTAGGTGCAATCCCCAGTATAAAAGAGAGAGAGAGGGGAGAGGGAGAGGGAGAGGGAGAGGGAGAGAGAGAAGAACAAAGGTGGATCACCAGTTTGCAGCAAAATTGCACGAGTTTGGGTGTGGCTATGTGACCCTGACAAACCAGTGGTGAAGCCACCAGCTGAGTGTTTTTGGGGATGCTTGCTAACACTCAACCTTAGTTTCTCTCATAAAATGGTGTACTGCTGACTGCTGCTGTCTTGATGCGGTGGTCAGGAGACTGGTCAAGTGTCCAGTGCTTATTTTATTTAACACAATGAGCTACTGACGTGGAAAGCTGCTCTTGCAACTCCATCACCCATAGCAGGCTTGTGTCTCTCTCGTGTCCTGGCACCACTGTTTCTGGTTATGTTTTGGAGTCCTGTGTAGTTTTATTCTTTTTCTCCTCTGCTTTGAGAAATTGCCAAGAGTCCTCCTAATTAGTAAGGTCTTTTTTTTTTTTAAAGAAAGATGAGATATAGGGGGAGAAGGAGAAATCCTGTGAGAAAGAAAAAGTAAATGTTGAAGTCAACTCATGTACATCTTCACGTCATAAAAGTGCAAGAAAGTCTGTTGGCTAGAATGAGAAATTTTTATTTATTCCAGAAGAACTACATTGTACAAAGCAGGGGACCTAAGGAAGAAATCCATACACTTAAGTGTAGTCTTCCCATGGCATCAAAAGTAGTTTATTAACGTTCTCCAACCAGTTATTGGAAACTGTAGGACCAATTTAGCTTTCCTTTTGCATAGACAAAATCACTACTTCAAGCAACAGAGATTGTGTGTGTGTGTGTGTGTGTGTGTGTGTGTGTGTGTGTGTGTCTGTCTTTGTTTAAAACTATCATTTGAAGTCCAACCCCCAATCATCCTAAATGTCCCACCACCCCATCTCGGCCCAAAAGGGAATACTCAACCATTTCAGGCACTAAGGATATAGAAGTAATCTTACCCAGATCCACAGGAGATACTTCTGTTCTGCTGTGAACCGAAACAATAATTACTGTGAAAAAAAAGTTATCTAGGAAGCTACTGCTTACAGAAAAAGCATTTCAGTGTAAGAATCTCATGATTTGGTTTCATTAGTACTAAGCTCTCATTCATACAAATAGTTTTTTCTGAGAGAATTACTCTTCAAAATGACATTTTAAGAGACCAGGTTAATGGATAAAGTACTAAAGTTCAAATGAAAGAAGCTGGTACTTCTTCTGTTACATGAAAACCTTTCTTTCTCCTCAAGAGTAAACAGGGATTAATTAGTATTAGCATATTGCCACTTTGTTCCAAGGGCCAGAATAGTTTTAATTTTATTCCAGCCCAATCAATGTTTACTTATATCTCTTTATACTCTCATGATCTTCTGCCAAAAAAGATCATATCCAGGGCTTAATTTCTTTTCTTCAGTAATGGGCTATTAAATTCAATATCAGCCCTTTTCTTCTTTCTGAAAATGGCTAGAGGTGGCTTCTGAGATAAAGCTTCTTTAAAAAGAAGCCCAAAACACGAATACAACCTTTCTCCTCTAGTCCTCTTTTTTCTACTTTCTCACTTTTCATTCTTCTCCCCTTACTTTTCCCCCACCCAGCTTGCTTGCTTGCTTTCCTTCTTTCTTTCCTTCCTTCTTTCTTTCTTTCTTTCTTTCTTTCTTTCTTTCTTTCTTTCTTTCTTTCTTTCTCTCTCTCTCTCTTTCTCTTTCTCTTTCTCTTTTCTTTCTTGGCTATGTATACAAATCCAACTGGCAGCTAATAATCACGGATCCGTGATATACCCAGGTCCTTTAAACGTGTCTTGCTTATGCTGGCAAGTTCATGGGGTTTTACCATCATCCCCAGTAGAGAGAGAGGGCAGACTCAGAGTTCAGGAAGCTTTCTGAGCCCCCTTGGTGAATTAAGATTTGCCATCTATCTAATCTCACTTTATTCCACATTTGACCCATTTCTAAACCATTATAGACAGTCTGTTTTAACTCTCTGTGCTTCAGACCACATTCCAAAATAAAGTAGTGCACTAGGATATCACTCACATGGCACTATCTTAGTGCATTTTCAGTTGTATAGCTGAATGCCACAGATGGGGTAATTTATACAGCTCATGTTTTATAGAGTCTGGGAAGCCCAAGTTTAGTATCCTTATCTGGTGGGACCCTTAGTCTGGTGAGGAGTCTGCAAATCCTCCGGTAAGTACAGCATATCACAGGGTGAGAGGTACATAGGAGAGACAGTGCCAAATGGATTCATAACAGACCCATCCTTGGGATCACCTCTTAACCCATTCATTCTTAAAGCCATTGGTATCTGGAGAGGGTTTCTTTCTTACCTGGCATGGTATACCTACTTGTCTCTGTTTGATCAAACAATGTAAATATTATATGTACCCTCTGCATGTAAATAAAACATTTTATACCTTAGAGAGTAAAGTAGAGACAAAAGGTACTAGAGACAGTCTTGTCTTTCAGATCAAAAGTCTTTCAAAATGCTGCTTTTTAGCTGGGCCTGGTGGCACACGCTTGTAATCCCAGCATTCAGGAGGCTGAGACCAGAGGATCGCAGTTTGCGGACAGCCTCAGCTACTTAGTGAGGCTCTCTGCAAATCAGTGAGACCCTGTTTCAAAATAAAAAATAAAAAATTGGGCAGGAGTTGTAGCTTGGAGGTCAAATGCCTCTGGGTTTCACCCCCAGACCCGCAAAAAACAAAACAAAAAAAAAATGCTGCTTTTGACTTTATATGATTATATCATTCTAAGCCTCCATTCTAAGGATCTGTTTGGTAATAATTAGTTCAGACCATGTTGTTTAATAGGTTTTATTTTCTTCTGAAGATTGAACCCAGGGGCATTCTACATCTGAGCTACACCCCAGACCTTTTTTGATATTTAGTTTTGAAGCAGGGGCTTGCTAAGTTGGTGAGAGTCTCACTAAGTTGCTGAGGCTGGTCTTGAACCTGCAACCCTCCTGTCTCAGCTTCCCAAGTAAGGGATAACAGTCATGGGATACTATACCTAGGTAGTAGCTTCTGAATAAATGTTACCTAGATTGGCTTTCACATGGTATGGATCTTTTTCTTCCTCCAATTATTTCCATTTATTGAGTCTAATGACATTGTTCATTTTTGTTTTAATTTGTTTTTAAGAAGAATAGACAAAGAATGCTTTTCATTGTTTTATCTAAGTCTGCTCCCACCCCGAAAAACACCTTTCCTGATGTATATTAAAGCACTGGGAAAGAGTCTGGTTTAGTTTACATAGTCCAAAGTAATTTCTGATGTAAACAATTAATGAATATTCAGTTTTATTAAATTTTAACACAGCACATGTTTACTTCTGAACTGAAGCTAATGTTCTAAGTTTGTAAATAGAAACGCTTTACTCCTTAATACATATTTATGAATACTTAAAAATAATAAAACACAAAGATTTTCTCTTTATAACACAATGGGAAATTTACATCACCATCATAAAGGAATGTTAAATATGTTTGAAACATAATTCCACTTGGATATTTATTTCTTAAACATGAACTTTATGCTCATGTGTCTGACAGTCAATGCTTTACATCTAATCTTCAAATTTATGATACCATATGCAACATAATTTGCATGCAGAGTGCTAGGATTCTGCTTATTATTTTTCCAGGATTAGATCATTTTACTCGTTAGTAAAAACTCATAAACATGAAAGATCTGTATTTTAAAAAGCTAAACGTGAACAAATATAATCAATCTTATTAATTATTCTACAACCTAGATGTTTGCAAATAGTGTCGAGGAGGCTGCTGATTTAGTGTCCTGATTGCCAATAACCAAAGTGTTAGATTTTTGTGTGCAAAGGTCCTCCTTAATGGTTGGACAGAAATTACAGACACTTCTATAAAGAATGAAGGTGATGATCTAAGGGTGACCAGGAATCTCCAGCCAAGATATTTAGATGTGGATCTATGGATAGTTGATTTTCTGAGGACCCACTTAAAGTAAGCTTTTTTTTCAGCATTTTCTGTTATCTGAAGCTAATTACCAAGGAACCAGAGGCTGCAAAAGCCATCATATTCCAGGTCAGACACATGAGGAAAATTGGCAGAATGAACAGAAAAGACATGCTTCTACTGCCAAGCGTCCCTGAGAATTTTATTTCAAATTCATATCAGTTACTGTTATCATGGTTAACAGGGACATTGTTATTTGCAAATTAAGGGGCTTTGGTGGAGCCCCACAATCACTGATTTTCTCTTTCATTAAAATTCTTAATACCTTGCTCTCCAGAAAAATTGAAAAGGTCTTTGTAAAGCATTATTAATAGATAAGTCATGCTCAAAGAAGAGAAACTAGATAGATAGATAGATAGATAGATAGATATGCATGCCTATAATTCCAGTATTTGGGAGGCTGAAACAGGAGGATTATAAGTTCAAGGTCAATAAAGATGATTGATAGATGATTCAAGAGATCTTGACCTTTCAAGAATGGCTAAAAGATGCCTCTTGGTTTAGGCAGCATTACCAGGTTATGCAAGAGCAATCATTAAAAGAAATAGTTTTTTTTTTTTTTTTTTTTTTTTTTTTTAGTAGTGGTTCAATGTATGTAGAAGGAAGAAAATAGGCACATTTAGTTTAAGAAACCCAATACTGTCTTGTGTGATACTCTGTAAATCAACTTCCAAGACTCTGAAATACATTTCAGAATGTATTTGGCACTTGGGAGCTCTAACTCACAAGCCACCATCTTTCTTAGAGCTCATTGGAATTCAGATTGTGGTAAGAGTCCTTCCTGAATGTCCTGCAATAGAGGTGGGCACATGTAAGGGAGACAGAGCTATTCAGACATTTGCAGGACAGTGGGGTTTAGTTCAATCAACAGAACAAAGGCGGTGCACAGAGTTTTCTCCGTTTTGAAGGCTTTTTTTCTCCTATAAAGTTTTTTTTTTTAATCTGCCTCTGATTAATCACAGTAGCTGCATATATGTGTATGGTGAGTTAGTTTGTATGGATGTACTTCCTTTTCATTGTGATTTCTTATAAAAGATTTTGTTTTATTGCATGAATATTTAATTACATTGAGCAACCTGAAGTACTATAAACTTAATTAAATTATCTAACTTTGTGCTAACTACTTCACAATATCATTATCTTAATGATATTTCATTCTGCTCTGGAGGGAGCATTACAATATGCAGGTGTTTTAACACTTGAACAACCCGAGCAACCACTGAACTATAAAAACACCATTTCTTCACATCCCGGCTTTTAGCCCAATTAAGCAGCACCATCACTGGGAATGATTATTGCTCCCACTATCAGTCTTTCCCAGCTAAATGGGTGTATGAATTACCTTTCTATTATTCTCTAGCATCCTGTTTATTTTATAGCCCTTTTCCCCATAAACTAACAGAAATTGCTTATTATTTAATCATTTTCTCTTTTCTTGTCTCTCTCCCAGTAAATACCAAGTTATCAACTGTATCTCCAGGCGTAGTAATTTGTAAAGTGAGAGCCTGGTAAAAAAAAAAAAAATTGGTGAATTGATTAAATGTATTTGATAAGAAATTGTGTAGCAAGTTTGGGTCTGTTTTGTTCTTCAATGAATTGATTCAAGCCTCCTTGAAGGATTGACTAGATATCTATAGGCTGAAACAAATTCAGAGTGCAAAATAACAAGCAAGAATGGGTATCAGCACTGCAGAACTAGTAATTATGAAGGATTCTGCAGTAAGACATGGGTGCATGCTCCAGCCCATGGCAGATGTACACACACAAACCCTGCTTTAAAATAATGGCCAGTCAGATGTCTGAACATAGAGCATACTTTCAAAAACGGGGGACTAAGTAACCCCAACACATACAGTAGCTGATTTTCCCTATTAAAAAACTCTGCAATATGAAAGAAGGCTTTCAAAAGATGATTTTTATTTTCTTTTTAATTGCTTTCCAGGAATATCAATATCTTATATTTTATAAATATATGTTCTGTCACCTACTTTTAAAATGTTCATTTCATTTTACCCTACTAAATTAACATTCCAGTTCACCTTTTTTTGATTGGAGATTATACCCAGAAATATCCTACCTCTGAGCTACACCTCCAGCCTTTTTTATTTTATTTTATTTATTTTTTTGTTTTGTTTTGAAACAGAGTCTTCCTAAGTTTCTGAGGCTGGCCTCAAACTAGCAATCCTCTTGTCTTATCCTCCCAAGTACTGGAATTATAGGCATGCTCCACCGTGCCTCATTCCTGTTTGTTTGTTTGTTTGTTTATTTATTTTGAAACAGAATTGTGCTAAGTTGCAGAGGGCCTCGCTGAGTTGCTAAGCTCTGCTATTCTCCTGTCTGAGCTTTTCAAGTTCTGAGATTACAAGCATGCATCAACATGTCTGGCTTCTAATACACCTTGTGAGAATATCATTTCTCTGCCCTTCTTCTAAAGATCCCATGTATCACAGGAAGTCTGTAAGTACAGCACTGTTTTGTCTGAATGGTTCACTAAGACCCTTTGATGTGTTGGCCCCTACATCCATTCAGTTCTCCACTGTTACTAACTCTTTAGCCAACAAGGGGTTCCTCTTTGCCCTACCATTCAATACTAAGTACAAAGTCTCCAGTGATTGTGATAAGAGCATGTGAAAACCCATGACATTTTTTATTTTTATTTTTAATCGAGATGACTTCTGGGAAGACATTTCTAGGCATCTAGGAAGTACACCAGCCATACAGGCATCGTTGGATGCATGTACCACTGTCCTGGAGAAAACCAGTGGCTGTAAGAGAGCTTAGTGGAAGCTGAGCATGTTGGTGCATTGCTTGGAATCCTAGTACTTGGGGGCTGAGCCAGAAAAATTGCAGGTTCAAGGCCAGTGTCAGCAACTTAGGGAGACCTTTAGCAATTTAGTGAGACCCTGTTTCAAAATAAAAAATAAAAAGGGCCAGGCGTGGTGACACACATTTGAAATCCCCGTGCTTGGGAGGCGGAGACAGGAGGATCGCGCAGGTTCAAAGCCAGCCTCGCTGGCTTAAGAGACCCTGTTTCCAAATAAAAGTATAAAATAGGTCTGGGAGTGTAGCCCGGAGGTAGAAGGGTTTCCAGGAACCCCAGTGCCACCAAAAAAAAAAAAAAAAAAGGATTAGAAGGACTGGGGGTGCAGCAGGAAAGTAGAATATCCCTGAGTTCAGTCCTTCAGTCACACACACACACAGTTTGTGCTATGCAGTGAGTATAGCTCTGTCCATCATTTTTGAAAGCAGCAGATCCAGTCACATTTTGATGAACCAGGAGATAAAGCTCTCGCCACAAAGTGATATAGCAGCTCTTACTACTTAGTGGCAGATTGGCCACCACACACACACACAAACACACACACACATTGTGGCCAGAAAATATCTGAAATTCTTCATTAAAGATGTGGACTTTCCCTCTATTTCTCATCACAATCTTGTCCTAAGTGCTTCCAATTTTTCATATGTTCAGCTTCTCAGCAGATTGTGTCCTGAGGCTTTCTCTGCAGCACACAGCCTCTTCTTCTGTTTCCTTGTTTCTTTGAGATACTTTCCCTGTATTGCATCTTGGAGCATTTCTGATCTTGGCTGCTGGTTTCATAACTCGTTATTGGAGTTCACCTTTCCTGCTCCCTTGCACAATTTCTGTCTTCTGTATCTTCCTTCAGCCTGAGAAATCTTAGAGGACTGACTTTCTGAAGCTTGCTGAATCATTTAAAGACACTGGGTTTGAACTCAGAAATGCTAATGGCCAGGGGCATTTCCTTACCTTGCATCACCCACACTGGTTCTTCTCCACAGTCTTACGCCTTCGATGAGGTGAATTATATATAGTAACTTAGAGGTAAATGCTTTTAAAAAGGCTTCCATGGGTGGAAAGAATAAGAGCCCAAATTGTAGTGTTTGGCCGTGTTCACGATGTAAATATTCCACAATGGCCAGTTTCATACTAGAGACATCACTAAGCATAGGTTTGGGGAAAGATATGTAGTAGTAATACACCATTTTATAATATGTCCAGAGCTGACATAAATAACCTCAAGCATATCTGTCATGGATCAGCAAATTTTTCCCATAAATGGGGAAAGAGTAAATATTTTAGGTGTTAAAGATTCCAACCACACCTGCTCCACTCTGCTGTTCTAAGCCTGAAAGCAGCTATGGATTATATAGAAATTAAGGGCCAAGGTTGTATCTCAATAAAATTTTATTCACACAAATAGGCAGCAAAGCCAGATGTAATGGTCCATGCCTGTAATCCCAGTACTTGGAAGAGCTGAAACAGGAGGATTGCGGGTTTGAAGCCAGCCTAGGCAACTTAGTGAGGTCATTTTAAAATAAAAATAAAAGGCTGGCATGGTGGCATATGCTTGTAATCCCTATACTTGAGAGGCTTAGACCGGAGGATCCAGGTTCACTGCCAGCCTCAGTTTGTGAGGCTCTCCACAATTTAGTGAGACCCTGTTTCAAAATAAAGAATAAAAAATAGGGCCAAGCATGGTGACACAAGCTTGTAATCACAGCATTTGGGAGACTGTGACAGGAAGATCACGGTTGGAGGCCAGCCTCAGCTGTTTAGTGAGGCCCTCTGCAACTCAGTGAGACCCTGTTTCCAAATAAAGAATAAAAAACAGGGTTGGAGGTATAACTTGGAGGCAGAATGCCCCTGAGTTCCATCCCTGGTACCACACACACACACACAGGGCTGGGGGTGTAGTTCGGAAGTAGAACACTCCTAGTTTCAATCCCCAGTACTGCAAATAATAAATAATAAAATGACTAAACATGTATCTTGGTTATATAATATCCCTGATTCAACTAGTACCAAAAACCAAACAAAAAACAAAAATAGGCAACAGTTTGGATTATTTATTAATCCATTTGTTTGTTTGTTTGTTTGTTTGTTTGTTGTAGTACTGGAGACGGAACCCAGGGGCTTTCTACCTCTGAGCTATACCCCCAGCCCTATTTTTATTCTTTATTTTGAAACAGGGTCTCACTAAGTTGCCCTTGTGAGCTTGTACAAGCAGTGGTGTTCATGGCTGACTCTTTCCCTTCTAGAGGTGTCAACTTGTGAGCCGAGGCCAATCAGGGTATCCACTGTTGCTGTTGCTGAAGATTTTTATTAGTTCCAGAGATAGGAAAGTGACTCCATGCAAGTAGAGAGACTCAGGATATGTGTGTGGGTAGTTGGACTTGGGGAGAATAATTTGTCCAGATTCTTCATGAGCAACCTCGGAACTTTGGCTAATATGGGATTGTGAAGACAATGTCTGGAATGCTGGCAGCCATTAGGCACAGTGAGAAGAGAAAGCACCTGCATGCTCCTCCAGGGGCATCCATTATATGAAGCCTTGAGGACTGAGTTGCCCTCAAGAAAGAAAGAAGAGAGACAGAAAAAAAAAATGCTTCTTCAGTAATATCCTCCCAGTGAGGGGATCAAGTCTTTCCTGAGCCAGTACTGTTTTCCACTTTTGAACTAATAATGCCAATATACCTTGTTATACCATGTCCACTCTTTATAAGTTGGTCTTTTGGTGAATGTCACTTATAACAAAAAGATGTTTCAATAAGGCATCTGTCCATTCTGTGCCCTGCAATTTCCTTTAGAAATGACTCTAGATTGCATGCAGATATTACTACCAAGGGTAGTAAATCTACCAAGGGTAAAACTTGGTGCAGTTCAAATTTAAGGACCTTATTTATTTCCAAACATCTTATCTCATTATTTCTTGATTTCATGGACATATTATTTCCTTTTGGGATGAATTGTGTGAGGATGTGTTGTCTATTCATGGACCTGGTCTCATTGTCTATTCATGAATCAGCAGTCCTTGGGTACAGAAGTTTCTTCAAATCATTTAGATGTCATTAAAAAATATAGAAGCATTAAGTTTCTCCTCTAGGGATTCTTTTTCTGTAGATCTGCGGTGGAGCATGGACTTCAGCAGCCTTGGTTTTGTGAACCTGTGAGTCTTGTGATCGCTGAGCATGTATTTGCTGCTTGATTTAGAAAACTCGGAGCATAGAGGGAAGTGGAGGTGATTCACTGGAAGACATGGTTATGATGGGCTTCTCTAAACTCACCCATTCTTATGAGAAAAGGAGCTAATGCCATTTATACATGTTTCTGTGCAGCCATTCTTTGCATGGCTCTCTCTTTTCCAGACAAATGGCATTGAGTAATTTTTGAGTACTGGAAGTTCAGGACAAAGACAGATGAGGTCCATGTCTTTATCAGGTTTCTATCTATTGAGGAAAGACGGAAAGAATATAATGAACATAGCAGTAGGTGGTTATGGAGTGCTAAGAGCTGTGATGAAAATTAATATGGCTCTGCTGGTTCCGGCTGTGTGTGGTGAATGGGCTCACGTGCATTGTACAGCCCTGAGAAGGAGCTTTTCACGCCCTCATTTGCATGAGCTGGACATTCCACACTGTTGGAAAAGCTGGCCACCCAACATTCAGCAAGTAGTAACGTGTGGGATGTGGGGACCTCATTTCTCCTGTAAGAGACATAGGGCTTTCTGAGCATAGAATTACACCTGCTAGTAAGATAGTTCTGAAAGCCACTTACTGTCTTTGGCTCAGTTATAAAGACACAAGGTGTGACATTCAAAGATGAACTATGGAAAGATCAATGGCCAAAAGAAAATCTTCCCTGTCCTCCAGCCATCTCGTTCCCTTCTGTAAAAGCTACCATTATAACCTCTTTCTTACTGTTTTTCAAGAATAGCTAGGGGCATAACAAGCCCACATATATGAGTGTATGTTCAGCAGATGAGATAGTTCATAAATAGACATGTATTATGCATTCTGCTCCGTAGTTTCATTTTTTTAATTCAATTATTATACACCTATACATAATTATGCATATATAACTGGATATTTTAAAGGCCTGCATAGTATTTATTTTTATTTATTTATTTATTAGTTTGGCTATACTGTAACTTAATGAGTTCCATACAGAAAGATGAATAGGGTGCTTCTAATCTTTTGGGGTTGTGACTTCTACAAGGAGTTTTCTTACTGAGTCATCTTTGGATACATGTGTGACTATGTGTAAAATGAATTCTTTACAGGGAGAATATTGGGTCAAAGGACAGAAATATCCATCATAGTCAGTTACCACTAAATTGTTGATAACACTCACTAGCCGAGAGTGTTATATAATAACTGTCAACTTAATAGGTGAATGTGGAAACTATAATTCTCAGTTGTACATTTTACAAGTGAAGTTGAGTTTTGTATTCTAAATTATATTTAAATGCCACCTTTTCTTTATCTCTTCGTGTCTCTTGCATTTTTTCCTACTGAGTCAATAACCTTCGTCTTTTGATTTGCAATTATTATTCTATTAGACAAAAATGAAACTTTTTAAATCATTTCTGTTGCAAATAGTGTTTATATAGAATTATCTTTTGACCTAAAATTTTTTCCCCACATAGACTATTATTATTTTTAAGTCGAATGGAACCAGTGCTTCTGTCTGAAAAAAAAGTTCCATCCATGGTTTACTCTAGAACATTCTTAAGTCTTCCATATCTGTTGGGTTTTTTTTTTTTTCCATCTTTCTGGTATTTATTCTGTCGCAAGGAGTAAATGAGTGCCACAGCTATGATTTCTGAGGCTATCTATTTCCTCTCACTGACATGCTGTGCCTCTTTGATCAAACACTAAATGCCAGTTTATACAACAGGGTCTGATTCTGGGCTCTCTCTTTTGCTCTCCTGATCTAAAGCAGTCCGTTTTAAGGCAGGGAGAAGAGCTCAGAAAAATCCAGAATAATTGGCCAGAGGGTGATGGGTTACCAGAGTGAAGGGGCTGGGTTTTTTCACTAAAAATACTGAGAAACAGAGGTGGTGCATGACTGAAAAAAAGGAAGAGATGGCAAAATGGAGAGTTAAAATATTAATGTATGACTACTCTTTGTCTTCACATGCCCTGGCTTTTAAGAAGAAAAGGTTATTTTTATTTATATTTAAATTAGTAAAAAAAAAAACAACAAACATTATTTTCTGAATGGGTCAAAATTGGTCTCCCTTGAAGCATCCAGTCCTGTATTTCTGGGCACTTCTTACTTTCTTGGTGTCTGTCATTCATTTCTACCTCCAGTGATGAATCTGGTTCTAAATTAGATAAATAAGTGTGCTTAAAAGCAGTTAAAAACAGATTCCTAGGCATAAGCCAGAATTCCAAGCAATTCATCTGTTTCTATGGGGCAGTGTTGTCAACTTTCTATTTTTAAAAATGATAGGGAATCTTCTAATTCATCCAACATGTATTTATGAAATACTCCATGATACAGTGACTATCTACTACTGTAATTATTTTGGATGCTGGGAATAGTACACTGAATGAAAGTCATGATGTCCCTACACTTATGCAGCTTTCCCACCCCCCATGTAGTGAAAGAAGACAGACAGTAAACATTTCATTTTAAACACAGCAAGGTAAAAATAAAACAATGTGATCTGGGTGCAGTGGTGCAGGCCTGTAATCCTAGTGCTTGGGAGGCTGAATCATAAGTTCAAGGCCAGCCTCAGCAATTCAACAAGAGCTTTAGCAACTTAGGTAGACCCTCAGCAACATAGCAAGACCCTGCTTTCAAATAAAAAATGAAAAGGGCTAGGGATGTAGCTTGGAGGTAGAATGCTATTCGATTAAATCCCTAGAACCAAAAACAAACAACAAAAACAACAACAAAAATGCTTACAAGAATTTTGCCTTTACCACAAGACTTTCTCAGAATCATAGAAAAGAAGCAAATCGGTTTCTGAGCAGCTCCCTGAAAAGGTAATTCCTACCTTGCACATCTATGCGAAAGATAAAGTGCATGTGTGAGGTACTGAGAGCATCTGTTTCCTGGTGCTATTTCCTTTTCTCTATCCCTGCAGTTGCAGTGTACGTGTGCATATCTGTGCACGCATGCTTCTCTTAAAGCTCTTACCATTTTGGTTTATCTCATGATGATCTCTGTGTATGCATACAGTAGTAATCAAGCAGTTACCACAATTCATTCTTGCTTTCATGTTGACTTATCAAATCATGCTGCTTCAAGGAAAAAGGCAGAGGTCTTGGATAGAAAGAATAGATACGGTATTTCATAAGATGAAACACCCATCCATATTCTCAGAAACTGACAATGAGTACTGAACAGGTGAGAGCCAGTTAAGTATATTAAAAAGGATAAAAGACCTGAGCCATCCTTGATCTGGTTTATTTATCTCTGGACAAATTGAAATCTAACGTATTTGGTTATTTTTCTGGAAATTTAGATTGAATTCTATATGTGGTTATAAGTATGGAAAGATGGATGGGCAACCAGATTATATTGTCTCTTTCACCTTCCTGTACCTGTTCCCCACCCATCCATCTCTCCCCTCTGCCACCAAGCAGAGGAGCAGTGTTTTCTGTACTGGCCAGCAATCAACAAAAATTCTTAAAATATATATGTTCATATATAGGGAGACCAGTTCAAGCTCTTTATAAATACTGGATAATTAGTTAATCAATAATACTTAAGAGGCTCTCATTCCCCAACCTATAATTTTGTTTTGTGGTGTTTTTTCTAATTAGGCAGGATTTCAACTGTCCATACCACTGCCGCCACATAAAGTCTACTAATGGTGGTTGTAAGTTACAGAAGGCAATGTGATTAATGCAGAGCCCCAGAAGCAATTAATACAGCCCTTCAGTTTGGGGACTGACAGACACCAGGAGCATCCTAGCAAAATGGACTTGCAGGCACATGTGAGGGCTTAGATCTTACAGAGCCTGAGTTTCTATTTCGTGGGGATGTGAGGATGCTCTTAAATTCAGCATTACTATATGCTGGTGGAAGAGAAGCATATGGAAAGATATTTTTAAGGAAAAACAGATAACCATTGCTGGATTATTTGCTGAAGCTCAAAATGAATTAAGTATTTCATTTAAGAGAAACTTCCAGACAGACTTGCTATATTTTCCCCCCTTTGGCTGAGATCTTAAGTAGAATCTTGAAAGACCAGTAAATTTGTTTGTTAGTTTATTTATTTACTTATTTGTTTGTTTGTTGTTTGGGGTGATACTGGGGATTGAACTCAGGGGCGTTCTAACTCTGAGCTATATCTTCCAGCCATATTTTTTTTAAACATGGTCTTACTGTGTTGCTGAAGATCTTGCTAAATTGCTGGTCCCAAACCTGAGATCCTCCTATCTCAATCTCCCAGGAATTGGGATTACAAGCATATGTCAACATGCCTGCTATTTAATTTATTTAATACAAGCGCTCATATTAAAAAGTGATTAAAAGATCTTGCTCTGTCACCAGGAAGGCTGGGGTTCACATTTGAACCCCTACCACTTAATAGTTATACAGACTTAGGAGACTTGCAAGTGCTCACAAGCACTATGTTTTCTCCCCTGTAAAAGAAGGTTGATGTTGTCAAATGAACAGAATTGTACTGTAAGGATACATGTGATGACTTGGGATCCCAGTAATAGAATGATGTATACTTAGCCTAATTCCCAACACATGGTGAGAGGCTCATCATTGCTATTTCTAGAATAAGGTTTTGGCTGTAACTGTTCAGCCAGGGAACACTGGCCTTTCCAACGTATGACCCAAGGTGAAACAAAATGGGCCGTGGTAAGTAGACCAAGCACTCCAGACTTCAGCACACAGAGACTTAAGAGTGGAGCCTATGGGCCAAAACTCAGCAAAGCATTCATCTCTCTCCGTGGCGCTCTGGCATGCTGGGACTAACTTGTTTATGAGAGGGATGAATCAGATGAAAGGCTTTCCCAGTGTTGTTGGATACTAATTATGCTTTAATGAAATCTGCTTGATTGCTGTAAAAAGTACCCCAAAGTCTGTTTTCCAGGCAGTGTGCCAGTGCCCCATGGCACCGGCTGCTGCTGTTATGTTAGCACTGCCACAAATTCTTTGTTTACTTTTTCTGAAATATGGGATTTCAGGATTCACAGGATCGTCTCTATGGGTGTGTGTGTGTGCGCGTGTTACTAGCAGTTGAGCCCAGGGGAATTCTAACTCTGAGCTACATCCCTGGCCCTATTTTATTTTATTTTATTTTATTTTGAAACAGGGTCATGCTGAATTGCCAAGGGTGACCTACAACCTGCCATCTTTTTGTCTCAGACACTCAAGACCTGAGATGACAGGCATGCTCTACTGTGCCTGCCTTATGAAAAAATATTTTATAAACATTTTCTTTGGAAATTATATAAGCAACATTGTCAGTTATGGGGGGGGTAAAATCACTTACTCCTATTTAGCGACCAGAGGCCTTCTGATACTGTCTGCTTCTAATGTCTGTGCACTCATCTTTCAACAGTGTTCTGAAAAAGACATCTCTTAGCTTGGATTTACAAGGTCCTATTATTCCTTCAAGAGGCAATATGCTCCCCAGCCCTTGCACTATCTCTTGAATGCCCCCAGACATGAACAAACATTCCCTTTTACAAGGAGTCATAAAAGAGCAGAGTTCAACACAGGGCAGAGTTCAACATAGCTGAAAGTGCCTCCTAAAACCCCTGGCTGCCTTGACATTATTTTTGGGTGTATTGAAGCTGTCAGTCTCTGCTTCAAGACCCAAGTTAGCCATTGTCTGACCAGAGGATGTTTCCCCGGTGTGAATATATGGGGTATACATACATCTGATCACAGACCATTGAGAAGGAATTCACACTGGCCAGTAGGCACAGGGGTCCAGCTGAGAATGTCTGGATGTCTGTAATGTCAAGAGATGAAGAGTCAATGTCCAGGGACTTCCAGAGTAGCCAGTGGCATGGATCTTGTCTCGTTGCTATAGACACAAGCTCCAGAAGGCAATTTGGCATTAACCAACTCAATCCTTGAAGTGTCACTGAATGTCTGGCAACCAGGAGAGGATGATGAGGATGGGTAGCTGGTATTAGTCCCTAGTGATGGAGCCTGACAGTCAACAGCCAGGCCTGGCCTTGTGCTTTGAGATTTCAGAGACAAGTTATTTTCCTTGACCATCAATTAATATGCTTGCTAACTGCAGTTCAGAAGACTGAAATAGAAAATAGGATGCTGGTTTATTAGTGAGCCATGGAAAAGATAACTTTCTATAAACTTTCACTAGTTCACTGCAAGTACACGTCATAGTGAGAGTCGATGAGAATCAGACATGCAAGCACACAACTCTTGGTGGATTTTCTTCCCCATCCCACCCCATGTCCCCTTTCTCCCTCCAGGTCCATCTTAGTGATATAAGTAGAAACATCTTCATGTTTGTTCCTTTTTTTAATCTCCCTTTTGTAAAACTGAAATCTCTGTATTTGCGTTGTTTAGTACCTTTCACATGATTGATTATACAAAACCATAATCAAAAGAAAACTTT